>NW_026883636.1:0-51965 GCF_032173495.1 Musca vetustissima
TTCTTTAACAAATCGACGCCTCAGTTGGCCCTTGAAAAAATATTCTTTAATAAATCCACGCCTCAGTTGGCCCTTGAAAAATATTCTTTAATAAATCCACGCCTCAGTTGGCCCTTGAAAAATATTCTTTAATAAATCCACGCCTCAGTTGGCCCTTGAAAAATATTCTTTAATAAATCCACGCCTCAGTTGGCCCTTGAAAAATATTCTTTAATAAATCCACGCCTCAGTTGGCCCTTGAAAAATATTCTTTAATAAATCCACGCCTCAGTTGGCCCTTGAAAAATATTCTTTAATAAATCCACGCCTCAGTTGGCCCTTGAAAAATATTCTTTAATAAATCCACGCCTCAGTTGGCCCTTGAAAAATATTCTTTAATAAATCCACGCCTCAGTTGGCCCTTGAAAAATATTCTTTAATAAATCCACGCCTCAGTTGGCCCTTGAAAAATATTCTTTAATAAATCCACGCCTCAGTTGGCCCTTGAAAAATATTCTTTAATAAATCCACGCCTCAGTTGGCCCTTGAAAAATATTCTTTAATAAATCCACGCCTCAGTTGGCCCTTGAAAAATATTCTTTAATAAATCCACGCCTCAGTTGGCCCTTGAAAAATATTCTTTAATAAATCCACGCCTCAGTTGGCCCTTGAAAAATATTCTTTAATAAATCCACGCCTCAGTTGGCCCTTGAAAAATATTCTTTAATAAATCCACGCCTCAGTTGGCCCTTGAAAAATATTCTTTAATAAATCCACGCCTCAGTTGGCCCTTGAAAAATATTCTTTAATAAATCCACGCCTCAGTTGGCCCTTGAAAAATATTCTTTAATAAATCCACGCCTCAGTTGGCCCTTGAAAAATATTCTTTAATAAATCCACGCCTCAGTTGGCCCTTGAAAATATTCTTTAATAAATCCACGCCTCAGTTGGCCCTTGAAAAATATTCTTTAATAAATCCACGCCTCAGTTGGCCCTTGAAAAATATTCTTTAATAAATCCACGCCTCAGTTGGCCCTTGAAAAATATTCTTTAATAAATCCACGCCTCAGTTGGCCCTTGAAAAATATTCTTTAATAAATCCACGCCTCAGTTGGCCCTTGAAAAATATTCTTTAATAAATCCACGCCTCAGTTGGCCCTTGAAAAATATTCTTTAATAAATCCACGCCTCAGTTGGCCCTTGAAAAATATTCTTTAATAAATCCACGCCTCAGTTGGCCCTTGAAAAATATTCTTTAATAAATCCACGCCTCAGTTGGCCCTTGAAAAATATTCTTTAATAAATCCACGCCTCAGTTGGCCCTTGAAAAATATTCTTTAATAAATCCACGCCTCAGTTGGCCCTTGAAAAATATTCTTTAATAAATCCACGCCTCAGTTGGCCCTTGAAAAATATTCTTTAATAAATCCACGCCTCAAGTCCACGCCTCAGTTGGCCCTTGAAAAATATTCTTTAATAAATCCACGCCTCAGTTGGCCCTTGAAAAATATTCTTTAATAAATCCACGCCTCAGTTGGCCCTTGAAAAATATTCTTTAATAAATCCACGCCTCAGTTGGCCCTTGAAAAATATTCTTTAATAAATCCACGCCTCAGTTGGCCCTTGAAAAATATTCTTTAATAAATCCACGCCTCAGTTGGCCCTTGAAAAATATTCTTTAATAAATCCACGCCTCAGTTGGCCCTTGAAAAATATTCTTTAATAAATCCACGCCTCAGTTGGCCCTTGAAAAATATTCTTTAATAAATCCACGCCTCAGTTGGCCCTTGAAAAATATTCTTTAATAAATCCACGCCTCAGTTGGCCCTTGAAAAATATTCTTTAATAAATCCACGCCTCAGTTGGCCCTTGAAAAATATTCTTTAATAAATCCACGCCTCAGTTGGCCCTTGAAAAATATTCTTTAATAAATCCACGCCTCAGTTGGCCCTTGAAAAATATTCTTTAATAAATCCACGCCTCAGTTGGCCCTTGAAAAATATTCTTTAATAAATCCACGCCTCAGTTGGCCCTTGAAAAATATTCTTTAATAAATCCACGCCTCAGTTGGCCCTTGAAAAATATTCTTTAATAAATCCACGCCTCAGTTGGCCCTTGAAAAATATTCTTTAATAAATCCACGCCTCAGTTGGCCCTTGAAAAATATTCTTTAATAAATCCACGCCTCAGTTGGCCCTTGAAAAATATTCTTTAATAAATCCACGCCTCAGTTGGCCCTTGAAAAATATTCTTTAATAAATCCACGCCTCAGTTGGCCCTTGAAAAATATTCTTTAATAAATCCACGCCTCAGTTGGCCCTTGAAAAATATTCTTTAATAAATCCACGCCTCAGTTGGCCCTTGAAAAATATTCTTTAATAAATCCACGCCTCAGTTGGCCCTTGAAAAATATTCTTTAATAAATCCACGCCTCAGTTGGCCCTTGAAAAATATTCTTTAATAAATCCACGCCTCAGTTGGCCCTTGAAAAATATTCTTTAATAAATCCACGCCTCAGTTGGCCCTTGAAAAATATTCTTTAATAAATCCACGCCTCAGTTGGCCCTTGAAAAATATTCTTTAATAAATCCACGCCTCAGTTGGCCCTTGAAAAATATTCTTTAATAAATCCACGCCTCAGTTGGCCCTTGAAAAATATTCTTTAATAAATCCACGCCTCAGTTGGCCCTTGAAAAATATTCTTTAATAAATCCACGCCTCAGTTGGCCCTTGAAAAATATTCTTTAATAAATCCACGCCTCAGTTGGCCCTTGAAAAATATTCTTTAATAAATCCACGCCTCAGTTGGCCCTTGAAAAATATTCTTTAATAAATCCACGCCTCAGTTGGCCCTTGAAAAATATTCTTTAATAAATCCACGCCTCAGTTGGCCCTTGAAATATTCTCGATGGGTGTCCTTTTTAATAAAATACACAAGCACACACGTATATATACACACACGAGGTTACTTAAAATAACTCTCATTGTCATTAATTCATCATTACAACAAACAAAAGAAAGTGAAAAGTTTAGGGGTGAGAGGAGGAGCTGTGATGGGGGTCTGTGTGGAAATTAGAAAACAAAGGTTATGGAGAAAATCCTCCTCACACAAACATAGGGAGCAAACAAATACATTCAAACCTAAAACTGTCAGTTTGACATTTACATCTCTTACATTCTCACACAAACACCCTACAGCTCACATGAAGGCAAACACATATACCTACTTAATATACATACATATGGTAAAACCCCCCTTGTTTGGGGGCCAATGACTTGGTAGGCCGAGCAGAAGGCCTGACCAGGCAAGGAGAAAAAACACCCGAAGAGAAACACATTTAAAAAAGGACAAAAGGATAACAGTTATGAAAAAAAAGATTGACCATAGAAACGCTCCACTTTTAAAGGTTATCAAAACATAAATGACAACGACCGACGAGAGCAGCTGAAAGGAAATACAAAACGACTACGACAACATACGAACGCCACACGAACGTGTTCCTATGACATACTAAACATTTTTCTTTTTTTGTTTGGTTTTCATTTTCAAATATAGGGAAGTGGTGCAAACGGAAAAGCTTTTCCATGGTACAATAAAAAAAAATCGGAACTTTTGCGTATACTATGACACCAAAAACAAGAAGAAGAAAAAATACGTTATAGAAGTTTTTGTGTATTTTGCAGAGAACAAGCTGTTATCATTGTGTAAGAGAGTAGTAGTGATGAGAGGGAAAATTTCTCCAAATTATGTATTCTCTCTTTCTGTTACATAAGTTAGTTTTTGGGATATTTGTGACAGCAGAAGTGGTGATGGGGATAGGAATGTAATAAACATTGGGATAGGCATTCGGCAGAAGGACTTTTTTAAATAGAAAGCCCTCAGGAGGAGGTCTAAAAAGAACATTTATAGATATTATTCTATGCAAAGATAACTCTCAGGGTATATCCTCGACTAGTCCTAGGGACCGACTAGCCAAGGCGTGGATTTATAAAATAATGTTTTTTCAGGGACCATAGCCAGGGCGTGGATTTATTAAAGAATATTTTTTTCAGTGACCATAGCCAGGGCGTGGATTTATTAAAGAATATTTTTTCAGGGACCATTGCCAGGGCGTGGATTTATTAAAGAATATTTTTTCAGGGACCATTGCCAGGGCGTGGATTTATTAAAGAATATTTCTTTATTTAAATATTGACCCCTATCGATATTTTCGGGAAATATGTTTTTCGACCTGCAAGAAAGCTGAATTCAAAATTACAATCACTTACTTACATAGCTGGCTTATGACAGAACGGTTGTTCCACAAGGCATCGGTCTTGTGCGCATCTCATCCAATTCGGAAGACCATTTTCCTAGATGTGGCCGTCTACTTGATCTTTCCATCGAATTCGTGGCCTTCCTCTTCTGCCCGACCATCACTTGTATCGCTTTTATATGCCTTTTGAGCTGGGACATCTTCATCCATTCTCACAACATGACCTAGACGACGTAGTAGCTGCAGCTCGATACGTCTGACAATGCCGATGTCCGGGAATAGCTGGTACAACTCATGGTTCATTCGACAACGATATTCACCGTCAACGCAGGTCGGCCCGTAGATCATTCGGAGAATATTTCTTTCAAACACTCCAAGAGCTGCCTCATCTGCAAGTACCCATGCTTCAGATCCATACAACAGCAGAATATTTCTTTATTTAAATATTGACCCCTATCGATATTTTCGGGAAATATGTTTTTCGCCCGGCAAGAAAGCTGAATTCAAAATTACAATCACTTACTTACATAGCTGGCTTATGACAGAACGGTTGTTCCACAAGGCATCGGTCTTGTGCGCATCTCATCCAATTCGGAAGACCATTTTCCTAGATGTGGCCGTCTACTTGATCTTTCCATCGAATTCGTGGCCTTCCTCTTCTGCCCGACCATCACTTGTATCGCTTTTATATGCCTTTTGAGCTGCCTCACCTGCAAGTACCCATGCTTCAGATCCATACAACAGCACGGGTTATATCAGCGACTTGTAGAGCGTGAGTTTGGCCTAGCGAGAGGTGACATTGCTTTTCAGTTGCTTACTCAGACCATAGTAACATCTGTTGGCCATAACTATCCTTCTCCAAATTTCTAAACTGATGTCATTCACTACCTCGAAGCTGTAGTTTTAAAATTCAACAGTTGGTCCGAGTATACTGGACGTCTTGATACCATCAGCTTGGTTCTCTCGCCATTTCCTGCCAGACCCACTTTGGCAGACTTCTTTTAAATTTTTACAAAGATGGATGTTACGCTCGCAATGTTCGACCCATTATATCGATGTCATCGGCGTAGGCGATGACATGTTCACCTTTGCGTCTCGTATGACCTTTCCAGCAGTATGTTAAAAAGATCCCACGACAAACTGTCATCTTGTCTGAATCCTCATTCGGTATTGAAGGGCTCCTGCATAGCCGCATTAATTTTGCAGGAATGCCGAACGTAGACATGGCTTTAAACACCTCTGAACGGATAGGGCTGTCGAATGCGGCTTATAGTCGACGAACATTGGGCTGAGGTTCCAAACATTGGGCATGCATTCCTCTAGCCAATCCTGTCCAGCATCTGACCTCCGGTCTTGAATAGTTCATTTCTCCTCTCCCGGTTCTGGAGCACCTTCTTCATCGCCATTATTTGATACCACAAGCTTTTCCGTCCAGATCCTCAACACGCTGTCTGTATTTGTCACCAGATTTCCTTCTTCATCTCTACAAGAGGATGTGCTCGTTGGTAAAATTTCCGGACTTCGTTCTGACTCCCCCTCTCACGTTTTGTTTTCTTTCCTCTTTTTTTCGGAAAATACGTTTCTCCTCTCTCCTTATCTCCCGATAATTCTCCATCAGATTACGTGTTGCCACTGC
Source organism: Musca vetustissima (assembly GCF_032173495.1). Taxonomy (NCBI): domain Eukaryota; kingdom Metazoa; phylum Arthropoda; class Insecta; order Diptera; family Muscidae; genus Musca; species Musca vetustissima. The sequence continues at coordinate 5,872 of NW_026883636.1, forward strand.
AGGGTTGCCCTCTACGCTGCGTTTTTTCACATCAGTAGCATTACGACACTCCTGATCGTACCACGGGTTCCTTGATGTTGGTCTTTGGTTTGTAGGGCGTGGACAATTATTTGCCATTGTGCTTCTATATTATTGTCGGGACAAGGAGTGATTTCTTCAAGTAGGTGGGTAAGTTGAGCAGAGTAGGCTTCTGCTACCTATTGTGTTCGACGCCGATTTTCGTGTTGTGTTATATCGCACCTTTGCTGCTACATTAAGACGAGTACGAACCTTGGCTGCTACAAGGTAGTGGTCCGAATCGATATTCGCATCTCGGATCGATCGAACGTCTAAAACACTGGATGAATGCCTTCCGTCTATCACAACATTGTCAATTTGATTTCTCGTTGGTTGATCAGCAGAAATCCAGGTGGCCTTGTGTATATCGAGAGGCTTGAATCTGGTGCTGCTAACTACCATTTCCGAGTGTGGGCAACTAACCCGACGCCTCAACCCATTTTTTATAGTTCTTATGAACTGATTTTGATTTTGAATTATCATTATATTAACATTGAGCCAATAGTTCACATATAATTGTACCCCGTATTAGTCGATATTCGGGTTGCTTTGGACACGTTTTTCTACCGAATTAGCTGTAACTTAGTATTATGGGATTTCATTGGTTAGAAAATCTTCCTACCAAAGATCTTCAGTATTGTTCAGTATATAGTTGTAATTTGGTATAGAGGGTTCTTGAAAGATGATATACATATGTATAGAAAATTATCATAATAGGTTCATATACAGATACAGCTCTCATTTACTAATTTGAGTGGCTGGAATTTTGCATTCCGGGACCTTTCATATAACCCCCCCATAAAGGTACCGTTCCGTTTTCAGTATTATTAAATTTATAACGCAATTTTCTCAGCATAGCGGATTGCTGGACCTATATATGTTCACAGTTTGATAAAGTCACACATAAAAGCCACCCCCCCCCCCCCCCCCCCCCCCCCCCCCTTTTTGGTAAAATTGTTTCCAATTGTTCTCATCGAAGTGGCTATAATTAGACATTTATATACGTATTTGTTTGTTTGGTTCGATCGAACCCAACTACATTTTTACTTGCTTATTTAAAAGAAACATCTCATCTCAATTTAGTCGAATTTCCTACCGGGATATTCTAATATAAATAATATCATATACTAACACCAAACAAAAAATGTTCAGAAGCTTTCAAAAGCTTTCCATTCATTAATGTCGCACGCAATAATTATAAGCTTCACTCTCGCTCGCACTTTGAACTTCTCCAGTTTTTTGAGAGGAAATATAAAAAAATTCCCATGCATCTAACAATCTGAATTTTTGTTTCTTCTAAGACCAATAGAGAGTGGGTGCAGGTGCGTATCTGTGTGTGCGGCATACTCATCTATACGAGTGTGTGTGAGTGTGCATGTCAATGAGTGATAGTCTCAGTCTCATGAGATGGGATTTTATACCCGAATTGGAATTGGGAAAATTTTCGTTTGTAATTTCACTTTGTCATCTGAACATTTAACATCGCGTGTCACGGCGGCGGTGGTGCTCGAAATTTTGGAATCTCTAAAAACCAATAGAACAAAAAAAAAATAAAATTGCAAACTGAAATTTGTTTGAAAAAAAGGGAACCGAACGCACACACACAAACACAATTCACACAAAATCGTTTGATTTTTTTGGTTAAGAGAAGCGAATAAAAAAAGAATTGAAATTGTATTTGAAATAATCACAGCGAAAACGAACGAAATCCATTTGAAATCCATATTTAATTTTCAAAAGTGGTACTGAGAACATAAAAAAGAAAACAATTTATTAATATTGAGGAAATTAAGATAAATTGTGAAAAATAAATTGAAAGATATCAACGAAAATTTTTAAATAAAAAAAAATAATTTTAATTGAAAAAAATTAAAAAAATTTCATAACCCCCAAAAAAAGGAGTCATAACCCATACCAAAATGCAGTCACTAATCATTGCCAGTGTCATGGTGCTAATGTTAGCCGTACAACAAGGTAAGGTCAATCATTGATGAAGAAAAAAAACTAAACTGAAAATCCAAAAATTGAAATTCAAATCCGTTTGCGTTCACTTCCTTGCACTTCGAGTCAAAGGTCATGGGGTAACAATAAAGCCTTTTGCCTAACATCGTAACGTTATTACGTTATTACATAATAATAAAAAACGCTTATGGAAGTCCGACCCTACTCCCCTTCCTTACCATAGCACACCAGCAATACTAACTACTCCCCATTAACTAACAATAGGACCAAGGAATACACACATACACTCACCCACACTTAAAGTCCTTAATTTTTTCGCAATAAATGACCGTTTACTTTAATAAATCGTTTTGCTAAATTCAAATATTTTTTCCACACAAAAGGGACAGAGGACACACTTCCAAAAAAAAAATCACAGATAATCCTCCCCTCACACCCTCTCCAAAAAATAAAAAAAAGAAAATCCAAAAAGGAAATCCCTAAATTTAATCCTATTTGCCTTGATAACCAGTGACAAGCGGGAAGGGCAGGCAAAGACATCAGCAAACCGTTTGACTGCCAAAAAGCTAAGCTGCAAAAGACAGACAACAACAACGACGACGACAACATCCTAGCCCATCCAAGCAAACCAACTGTTCTTGGGTACACAATTTGCAGAATTATCACCGCCAAACCATCACTGGCCATGGTTCTTGTTGTTGTTGTTTTTGCAAGGAATATTTTTTCTCTCTTCCAAACTTCTTACTCTCAGCAGCAGCTCTTCTTTTTTTGGTTACAACAACAAAATTCTTATCATTTCCGTTATTTTTTGGATTCGCAAACTTTTACATATACACTAGGGGGGATTTTCTTCTTTTGGTGTACATATGTGCGTAAACAGTGATGTCAAATTTGAAGGCAATAAAAAACGTCAATACGCTGAAAAATCGCCAAATTATGAATCGCCACATATGGCAAACAGTTAAGGAAAAAAATTGAAGGCGAATATGAGAATAAAAATTAATCAAATAAAAGGAAAAAATTGAAGGCGAATATGATAGGATGTAGATTTGACGCATCGCATTTTTATACCCTAAACAGATAAAAATGTCGTTAAGTTTGTGCGGGCCGAACTGTTTATATATCCTCACCATTTATTGTACATAAATTCGTTATAACGTTCGGAACATTTATATGAAGACTACGTCATATGCTAGAAGATTGTGTTAAAAAGCTAGGTGAGCTGGAGGTATTCTTCTGCAAGTATTTTTCTTCCTGTAAAAGAACTGCAAGTATTTTTCGTCCTGAGGAAGAGCTGAAGGTATTATTTTTCCTACAGGAGAACTGCAGGTATCCTGTGGAAGAGCTGAAGGTATCCTGTGGAAGAGCTGAAGGTATTATTTTTCCTATAGGAGAACTGCAGGTATTCGTCCTGTGGAAGACCTGAAGGTATTCTCCGTATAGGAGAGCTGCAAGTATTTTTCTTTATGTGGAAGAGCTGAAGGTATTCTTCTTCCTTAGAAGAGCAGGCCCTAGTACTGGGTCGGGGGATCCTGTCAATCAAGAAGTCCCTCTCAATGTCATCAGGATAGTTCCTAGAGAACTTCATAATGAGTTTGACGTTCCTCTTAATTAACAGGAACTCCTTCCCCGTGATAGAGTCGCTGTCCCGTCCGATGTATCGTTTACAGTAGTATACTGCTCTCCGATACATTTTCTTGGCAGCGATCTCCTTGGCATCGGCGTGTCTAGTAGATACTGGTACTGATGAGTCATCCATCTTAACGATGGAATTCTCATCAGCATCCCTTTCGACAGCCAACTGGCTGAGTAGTCTCGCGACATCACTGCAGGCCGTGGATATCGAGTCCAGATCCTCAACCTCGCCAGGGTTTACTTCCCTAGTCAGCAACTGGGAGGACGCTCCTTGCTTCAGAGCAGACATCATGGTTGCTACTGTGTTTATCACTGTAGTTCTGATCACTGTAGTTTCCATGATGTCATCCTCGTCCGACATGGGCGAGTCATCCCAGAGCTGATTTGGGATGCTCTCCTGACTAAGGTGGAAGGACCCTGGTTCCTCTAGAAGATTGAGGAGAAGATCCGACTGCCTCTCCAGGCTTGCATTAACTTCGTCGAGAGTAGAACAGGTGGCTAAAGAGAGGTCCAGGGGGATGGCTTGGGTCGTCAACACTTGAGGGGGTTCATTGATATCTGACCTTGTAGAGTTCGAGGCTGAGGGTGCCAAGGCAGCCACACCAGCATCAGTCGAAAAATCGCATAAATTGGTTTTGTTCTGTGGGTGGGGATTTGGTATTAAAGGATGGCTCCATAGAAGTGCTGTGAGTGAGGGTTTGAGGTCGACCATAGCATAGCCTCTTACCATGGTAAGGACTTGGCAACTAAGCCTGAAAAACTTGTTGAGGCGCCCAGGTATCAACAAGGCTCCGTTCTAATACAGTCGGGACCCTAACTGAAAACCGTGGAACGCTTATAGGCACGAGGTCGCATGACACCCCAGCGTTAGGGGAGACACTTAAGATGGTGCTGTCCCAGACCTTTGAGATGGATATAAAAAAGGGACGCTATTCTCGCCTTGTCGGCTCAGGGATCATAGGCACTCGGTCATTTCCTCCGAGACTCTGCCCCTGAGCCCGCTGATTGTCTTCGACTGTTTATTTGTTATTCACAGTTACCCAACGAATGGTGTTGGGTTTCCCACTATCCGCAACCTGGGGACGCGTCCGTTAGCATTCAGCTTTACACAGTTTCAACAGTGAGTTTGTTCTCTTGGTTGACAGAGTCGGCAAGATAGACCTTGATACATACATACATCTAGGTTCATTATGCCAGATTTCATTGGCTCGTTCGTCGAAGAAGGCATCAAAGTTCCGAAAAAGTGAGATATGGGTGGTTTGATTGAGCCATTGATTGCTAGATCTGTAGACTGAGATCCGCGTCTAGCCCTTCATATCAGAAATGGCGCCCAATTAGAATAATTACGAAAGAGCTTTGAAATTTAATAGAGACCTTTGGATTGCTTTTAAAATCATTATAGGCTCATTCTAAATGATACTGACGGAATACATACACCTTCATACCAGGCCTAGAATCATCCAAAATGACTTTTTCTTAGAATAGGTTTTTTTTTTTAAATCGAAATGACATTAATACCTCGTAATATTTTTGCCAAACATTAATCGTGTTAGGAAGATGGATGCTGCCATTGTACATGTTCTGTTTCCCACGTTCGCGAAGTTAAAACTTATGACTAATATGTTTATACCCTCAGCTTCGTGGCTAATGATTAACATTTGCCTCACCGAAATATCTGTTTTAGAACCCAAGTTTCTTTGGAGACAATTTAAAAATGTCCCTTCGTCTGTCCATCTGGCTAATTGCAAAAATCCCAAGAATTTTGAAAAATAATATGAAATTCGTGTATTTGAAATGAAAATAAAATTATTTAATCTGCCTAATCACGAATAAAAATCCTGCCCCTTCCTATATTGAAATAAAAAATCAAAAAGACGAAAAATATATGGATTGTCATGAATATAGCCTGTTAGTTACATACCCTTCGGCGGGAAACACGACTAGGACCATCAAAATATTTAAAAATAGAGGCCTTTATTAACATTCTCTGCATTTTGCCATCAATGAATCCGGAATAACATATCAAATCTCCTGCGGCGTTCTCCATTTAAGGACCATCAAAATACTTACATATAATTGAAAGGTCACTACATGCGGGGGCTGTATCTAAAAATAAATCATTATAAGAAGATTTTCCAGCTAATGAGAACCAAACATATTAAATACACAATTCGATTGGGAAGCGCATCTGAAACCCTTAGATCAATAATATATATTCTTTTGAGAATATGCATAGAATCACTTTCTGAGTCGATTTATGCATGTCCGTCCGCCTATTTGTCTCTCTGTCGATGTTCAATTGTAAACAAAGTACAGGTCGCATTAATGATCCGAATTGGATGAAATTTGGCACATCTCATTTATTAGGCCCAAGGACGAACCCTATTGAAATTGAAAAAATCGGTTCAAATTTAGATATAGCTCCCATATATATTTTCGTCCGATTTAATGTAAATGGTGTACCAAAGTCTCTATATATCTTTCGATTTGCCCGAAATTTGTCATAGCGTACTGAATTGAGTCTAGTACGATGTGTGTTAAGTTTCGGAAAATCAGTTCAGATTTAGATATAGGTCCCATATATAAATATATACACATTTCGTCCGATATAATGTAAATGGTTAACCAAATTCCCAATATATATTTCGATTTGCCCGAAAGTTGGCATAGCGAGCTGAATTAAGATTTTTTTTTATTATTTATACTCTTTCGAGTCGAGCTTGATGATCTAAGTTTTGCAATGAAAAGGAAAGCCAGGAGAAGAACCTACGTACCTGGAGAAGAACCTACGTACCTGGTTAAGCGGCTCATCAGGCATATTGGGCTATGTGGCTTTACAAATGTCGTACGTTGATAACTTGTATTTATTCCGCCCTGATGCGAAACTTACATATGCGAATTAAATTCAAATTTGTCAAAGTTCGACATTTGTCTTCATTTCAGGAACAGTCCTTTTCAAAGCAGATTTTTGTTGTAGCGATGGATAATTAATCCACACACCTACAATTTCTTCCATGGTATGTCCATGTTTTTGCGCAACCATTTTGGATGTGTGTTGATGGCTCAGAACGTTATGTAGTCTGGCAACATTGTGTTGCTCCGAGGACCTAGGTTCGAGCCCTAGCCGTGCTCAGCGTGTTATTTGAATTTTGCCTTGTAAGGGCAGTGATCATTTCAAAGTAATTTTAAAGTAATTTAAATTTTAAAGTAATTTAAAATTACTTTGAAATGATCACTGCCCTTACAAGGCAAAATTCAAATAACAAAAAGAGCTGAATTAAGTTTAGACTGATGTGTGCTAAGTTTCGTGAAAATTGGTTCTGATTTAGATTTAGATATTTTAGTATGATTTTATGTAAACGGTGCACCAAACTCCAAATGTTTGTTCGATTGACACGAAATTTTTCCGAACGCATTAAATTGAGACTGCAGATGCAGACATAGCTTCCATATATAATTCGAATGGGTGTCTGAGTGAGAGTAAATGTTGAACAGTGCGGCATACCGAATAGCGTGTTTCAAGTAGGATATTAATCGATATAAATTAATTTGTCCCATTGTACACAAATTACTCTAAAAGTGGTGAAAGGTATCATATGGTCGGCCCAGCCCGATTATTGATTATCATTGAGTAGAAAATCTTCCCACAGAAATGATCAATATTGTCCCAAGTTACCGGGTTGTACACCCCCCCCCCCCCCATTATTCGGTATTTTGGATGGTCGTCGTTTTTCGATGGTCGTCGTTTTTCAACCGAAGTGGCTCTAATTTCAATTTCTAATGGAGTGTCAAATCCCTCCAGCATTAATTATCTATTAAGGTTTTTTGGTATAGTCCCCATATCGTGATGCCGAATTCTATCTAAACGAATTGAGATATATCGCCAAAATTTTGCATAGAGTCGTCTTTTGTCTGCAGGCAGGTCAAGTTCGAAGATGGGCTTTATCGATCCACGTTTAGGCATTGCTCCCATATAAGGGTACCTCACAATTTTCGGTATTTTGGGGTCCTTAAGCGCGTTTTTCAACCTGAGTTCTTATTGGGTACTAAATGTCTCCAAAAAAATTATAAATATAGGTCCACTTTTTCTGGTAGCCTCCATATAACGGTATGTCCTATTTTTCATTTTTTTTTTTGTGGATTTTGATCGAATTTTTCCGCCGAATAAGCTGTAATATAGTATTTTGAGTTTTTAATAGGTACTAAATCTCTCCACAAAAAATTATGAATATAGGTCCCTTTTTTCGGATAGCCCCCATATAAGGGTACCCCCAATTTTCGGTATTTTGGGGTTCGTGAGCGCGTTTTGGTAACAAATCTCCCTACCAAAAATTATTAATATTCGCCCCCTTTTTGGGGTAGTCCCCATATAACCCCCTTTTTAAAATAGTTAGACTCTGTTATAATCATTTCATCATGCGGATGAGATAAAACATTAGAACGTAACGCATTTAGGCCTAGCCCCTGTGTGAAGGTTCCAGAAGAAGTGGACCGATATTCCCCATCTTCGAATTTGAACTAAGTTTGGAAGAAATAATAAGATGGGCAAAGTTTGAATGAAATCTAAATTTTCTGAAACGTATTTGGTCCAAAGAAACATGGGGTCTAGAACCAATATTTCGATGAGACAGCCATAAGGCTGAGGGTATAATTATCCATTAAAAATTTCTGAAATTTGTATTATGGTTGACATAACCCGTTTTTAGAAATGTCGGTATAGGTCAACATTTTTGGTATGTTCCCTATATTTTCATTTCTAGTACCTGTCAGTATATCTATGGTGGAGGGTATCCAAAGTTCGGCCCGGCCGATCTTAACGCTTTTTTACTTGTTTATTTATTATTATTTGTTTTAATAATTCTTTCAACCGTAAAATTGTGTGTAATCATTGAATAGCAGATATTCCTGAGGTGGTCGGTCCATCCCATCAGAGATTTGAGGAAAAATGTCCAATTAGTTTTTGCATAAGAAATCTCTGGTGTTATCTGGGCTACTATGATTCATATATGCTATTATATTCATTGGTACACGTCTGGACCAAAAGGTCTTAAAGGTCAAATATTATTGATAATCAAGCTATAAATAAGCTAGGTGTCTGATTTTATTTATGATGAATATCTTATTAATCTTAATCTCTGAAATATAAACTGAAACAACAACTACACCACTTCTATTTATAAAAAACCTTAATTTATAATTAAAAAAATACAAAACACAAAAAAAATTAAACGTATGCAAAAATTTATTGTATGTACGTCTTAAAGCTTTTTATTCCAAGGAAAATGAATAACTTGACATGGCTCTGTATGTATGTATACAATAAACTCACACACAATGTAAACATTCTTCGCCGTTTTTGGTCCTTCAGTGATTTGTTCTTCTTCTCTGATTTTATTTCATAACCAAAAAATTCCTTTACATATTCTCAGTTCTCCTATGCACACACACGCACTTTCAACCACATTGTTTGCGAACTTTTTTTTCTTCTCTCTTTTACCAACTTTGGGTTTATTTTCCCAACTTTCGTTTTGTTGTTGTAATTATTTTTTGTCTTATTCGTTGTTGTTATTGCTTTTACATGCTAGTCACACACACGCACACTTAGAGTTCGGGTGTGTATGTACATGTAAATAAATGTCCTGTTTGTTGCCTTCCTTTGTTTCAAGGAAAAATATATGTACAAGTGTGTATCTACGAGTATGTACATGGACTTTGTTTAAACCGATTTGTTTACAGAGATACACATATATTTACAAGCAAACAAACTTTTTGAGGTTATGTTATTGTAATCGTATACGAAATGCGATATGTACCAGTTTAAAAAACTGAATTAGCAATTTGTGGTTTGAATTTTATTTATTTAAGTAGTTAGGATTTTTTATATATATAATCGATTTTTTTTGCACTCCACCCTTTAAAATTTCTTAATAAGGCTGGGTCCTTTATATGAAGACTAAGTTAACTAAGCCTTAACTTTGGGTCTTTGGTGCATCATTTACATAAAATCGGATTAAAATATAATGGGAGCTATATCTAAATCTGAACCGATTTTTACGAAGTTATCACACATCATTCTAGTCTTATTTTAGTAAGCTATGCTAAATTTTGTGCAAATCGAAAAATATATAGCGACTTTGAGGCACCATTTACCTTAAATCGGACGAAAATATATATGGGAGCTATATCGAAATCTGAACCGATTTTCCAAAAATTACCACACATCATTCTAGACTTAAGGGGACCCCCCCCCATTCTCGGGGTCAAAATTTTTGTTGATATAATTCGAATCTACACTGATTAAATAATGTCTCTACAAAATTTGAAGTGAAAATCTCAAGAACTGTCGAAGATATATCCGTTTTATTGTGTCAGCATCAAGTGACGGCTGAAGGGCTTCTCAAACTTTAAACGCGTTTTTCTCTAAAATTTTTTTTGCGAATGGCGGGCACGATAACTCAAAAACTAATAATCCAATCGGTTCCAAATTTTGCAACGTTTCTCTGGGAGTGTATATCTCTCGTATGAACTAGGATAAAGCCAATCGGTGAAGATCTTCCTTATTTTTAACTTGGTTTTTGGTAAAAAATTCGCGATTTTTCAAAAATATTTTTTCAAAGGGCCACCATTTTCTTAATTTTAGAGCGAAGTCAATAATCCTAGTTCATACGAGAGTCAGACATGTACTCTTTCTAACACCGTTGGAATTTTCGGATTCCGATGTTCCAGTGAGGAGTTATCATGCCCGCCATCAAAAATAAGGACTTTTCTTTAATTACAAAAAACAACAACAAAACAATAACAAAATTTTTTTGTAAATTATTTTTCTTCTCTTTTAAATCTTCAATTATATATGTGCAAAGTTACAAACCTTAACAAGCATTGGTATTGATTTACCAGCCCATTGAAAATCTTGAAAAAATAAAATCGAGAATGGGGGGGGTTCCCTTAATTCCGTACGCTGTGCCAAATTTCGTGCAAATCGAAAGATATATAGGGACTTTGGTGCACCATTAATATGAAATCGGACGAAAATATATATAGGAGCAATATTTAAATCTGAACCGATGGACTTAATTTAGTATGCTATGTCAAATTTCGTGCAAATCGGAAGCTATATAGGGTCTTTGCTGCATTATTTACCTTAAATCGGACGAAAATATATATGGGAGCTATATCTAAATCTGAACCGATTTGTACGAAACTTAACACACATCATTCTAGACTTAATTAAGTAGGCTATACCAAATTTCGTGCAAATCGAAAGCTATATAGGGTCTTTAGTGCACCATTTACATAAAATCGGACGATAATATATATGAGAGCTATATCTAAATCTGAATCGATTTTTCCGAAACTTAACACTCATCATTCAAGACTCATTTCAGTACGTTATTCCAAATATCGTGCAAATCGAAAGATATATAGCGACTTTGAGGCACCATTTACCTTATATCGGACGAAAATATATATGGGATCTATATCGAAATCTGAACCGATTTTCCAAAAATTACCACACATCATTCTAGACTTAATTCCGTACGCTGTGCCAAATTTCTTGCAAATCGAAAGATATATAGGGACTTTGGTGCACCATTTATATAAAATCGGACGAAAATATATATGGGAGCTATATCTAAATCTGAACCGATTTTCACGAAACTTAACACACATCATTCTAAGCTCAATTCAGTACGCAATGCTAAATTTCGTGCAAATCGAAAGATATATAGCGACTTTAATGCACCATTTACCTTAAATCGGACGAAAATATATATTGGAGCTATATCTAAATCTGAACCGATTTGCACGAAACTTAACACACATCATTCTAGACTACATTAGGTACGTTATGCCAAATTTCGTGTAAATTAAAAAATATATAGGGACTTTGGTACTCAATTTACATTAAATCGGACGAAAATGTATAAGGGAGCTATATCTAAATTTGAACCGATTTTCATGAAACGTAACACACATCATTCTAGACTTAATTCAGTACGCTATGCAAAATTTTGTGCAAATCGAAAGATATATAGCGACTTTAATGCACCATTTACCTTAAATCGGACGAAAATATATATTGGAGCTATATCTAAATCTGAACCGATTTGCACGAAACTTAACACACATCATTCTAGACTACATTAGGTACGTTATGCCAAATTTGGTGCAAATCGAAAGATATATAGCGACTTTGATGCACCATTTACCTTAAATCGGACGAAAATATATATGGGAGCTATATCTAAATCAGAACCGATTTGCACGAAACTTAACACATATCATTCTGGATAATTCAGTACGATGTGCCAAATTTCGTGCAAATCGAAAGCTATATAGGGTCTTTGGTGCACCATTAACCTTAAATGGGAGCTATATCTAAATTTGAACCGATTTTTCCAAATTTCAATAGGGTTCGTCCTTGGGCCAAATTAATGAGCTGTACCAAATTTCATCCAAATCGGATAATAAATGCGAGCTGTACTTTGTTTACAATTTAACATGGACACGCAGACAGACGGAAGGACATGTATAAATCGACTTAGAAAGTGATTATATGTATATTCTCAAAAGGATCAATGTGTCTATATCGTACCACAGTGCCTGTACCACAGTGTGGAGAAGCATTTTGTATGCTCCAGGAATTTCAAATGCCAAATTACAGCTATTTCGATGTAAAAATGGGACTAAAACCTACATCGAAATTCCCTCCTTATATATATAGCATTTCCACATTAAATGAAACCTTTTACAAATTAAATGAACCCTTTTCCAAATTAAATGAACCCTTTTCCAAATTAAATGAAACCTTTTCCAAATTAAATGAAACCTTTTCCAAATTAAATGAAACCATTTCCAATTGAAATGAAACCTTTTACAAATAGAATGAAACCTTTTCCAATTGAAATGAAACCTTTTACAAATAGAATGAAACTTTTTCCAAATTAAATGAAACCTTTATTCTTATCTAAGGAAATATAATATTTGCACTAATTTTAAACCAATATTTGAAAATTAAATCAAAGAATATTAACAAATATAGTTGTATGGCTATGTAATTAACATAAATATTCTTTAATTCGGTGTGATTTCATTTAATATATTTACTACATAAAACTAAATAAATAGTAATACAAACTGGGGTATTTCTTGACATTTTAATAAATAAATATTTAAGAACAAGAATTGAATACCCGGTCCTAAATGCGAAATACATATTTGACTTAATAAATTGTTGATGATAAGGTAACTGCTTATCTTAATGAAGGGGTTCCCGACTTGCAGCTTGTGGGATTTTCAAAACCATGTCCATAACGTTGTTAGAACAATCTTGCCGAGTAAGCTTTTGAATACTTCGCTCGATTACATCAACAATGTTATGTTCCATTGAAACGTCACACAGCTCTTGGACATAATTTTATTTTTGAAAATGCATTTTCGATTGGATTTAGCATTGGAGAATAAGGCGGTAAGAATTTAAGGTTGCATCTTTTGGATTCGATCAAATTTTTTATGTCATGTCGCTTGTGTATTTGAGCGTTATTTTCCAACTCTGGATTGATTTTCTCAAAAAAAAATTTCTATAAATAATTTAAATCTGTCTGCATTGACACTGGAATTAGAAACGATTGTGTGATGTACAACTCCCGCGTTGTTTATTGCTGCAATTATAGTAACATTACGACCTCTGACCGTAGGCAACACAATGTGTTCTCTTGTTCCTTATCTTGAACGGACTTGGGTTCTTCGTATGTGAAGATTAAATCCACACTCATCAATTAATATTAATTTTTCTCCTTGTTGGGGTATCCATTTTGTAAAGTCTTGAGCATATTTTTGTCTCAAGCCTAATGTTCTGGAGTCATTCATTCTATTTCAATAGAGGCCATCTTAAACGTAATTTTTAATTTCCGTAATCCATATTCTATGCAGCTTGTGGAAATATTTATATCATTTTCTCTCAACAGTTTAGTTTTCATGGTTTTGAGGGTAATTCCAGGCTGACTTTCTATATAGAACTCGATCAGACTTAAAACTGATTTTAGCTCGGGAAGCTCTGATAATTGGGAACCTGAGGAAGAATCAATATCCTCGCCAAGTATTGCAAGTGGAAATGCCCCAGAACCTACCGAAGCTACATCTACAAGACCCCGAAACAAATTGGGTCAGTATAACAAAATAACAAAAGTCATGAAATTGTTAATATTTAAATTCTATGAAGAGGGGAGAACCATTACCGAGGCTGCAAATTTAACCTGCATAAAAATAAATTCAGCAAAAACATTAATAAGAAGATACAAACAAAATTTTGGAACATTGAAGGAAAATAAGCGTGGAGGAAATAGAACTAAGTTGTTGACACCATAAGTTTTAAGTCTGATCGAGTTCTATATAGAAAGTCAACCTGGAATTACCCTCAAAGCCATAAAAACTAAACTGTTGAGAGAAAATGATATAAATATTTCCACAAGCTGCATAGAATATGGATTACGGAAATTAAAAATTAAGTTTAAGATGGCCTCTATTGAAATAGAATGAATGAATGAATGACTCCAGAACATTAGGCTTGAGACAAAAATATGCTCAAGACTTTACAAAATGGATACCCCAACAAGGAGAAAAATTAATATTAATTGATGAGTGTGGATTTAATCTTCACATACGAAGAACCCAAGTCCGTTCAAGATAAGGAACAAGAGAACACATTGTGTTGCCTACGGTCAGAGGTCGTAATGTCACTTTAATTGCAGCAATAAACAACGCGGGAGTTGTACATCACACAATCGTTTCTAATTCCAGTGTCAATGCAGACAGATTTAAATTATTTATAGAAATTTTTTTTTGAGAAAATCAATCCAGAGTTGGAAAATAACGCTCAAATACACAAGCGTCATGACATAAAAAATTTGATCGAATCCAAAAGATGCAACCTTAAATTCTTACCGCCTTATTCTCCCATGCTAAATCCAATCGAAAATGCATTTTCAAAAATAAAATTATGTCCAAGAGCTGTGTGACGTTTCAATGGAACATAACATTGTTGATGTAATCGAGCGAAGTATTCAAAAGCTTACTCGGCAAGATTGTTCTAACAACGTTATGGACATGGTTTTGAAAATCCCACAAGCTGCAAGTCGGGAACCCCTTCATTAAGATAAGCAGTTACCTTATCATCAACAATTTATTAAGTCAAATATGTATTTCGCATTTAGGACCGGGTATTCAATTCTTGTTCTTAAATATTTATTTATTAAAATGTCAAGAAATACCCCAGTTTGTATTACTATTTATTTAGTTTTATGTAGTAAAGATATTAAATGAAATCACACCGAATTAAAGAATATTTATGTTAATTACATAGCCATACAACTATATTTGTTAATATTCTTTGATTTAATTTTCAAATATTGGTTTAAAATTAGTGCAAATATTATATTTCCTTAGATAAGAATAAAGGTTTCATTTAATTTGGAAAAAGTTTCATTTCAATTGGAAAAGGTTTCATTCTATTTGTAAAAGGTTTCATTTCAAGTGGAAAAGGTTTCATTTAATTTGGAAAAGGTTTCATTTAATTTGGAAAAGGTTTCATTTAATTTGGAAAAGGGTTCATTTAATTTGGAAAAGGGTTCATTTAATTTGTAAAAGGTTTCATTTAATGTGGAAATGCTATATATATATATATTAATCGAACAAGAACCATAGGTGTCGTCGTCGTTGGTGAGAATCGAAGCGTAGATTTTTTATAGAAATATTGTGACAGAGCTCAATTATATGACCCAAAGATGAACCCAATTTAAATTGATAAAAATGGGTTCAGATATAGCTACCACATATGTTTTTACGATACTGTACCAAAGACCCAAAATCTGTCCGATTGACACAAAATTTTACACAGCTTACCAAATTGAGCCTGGAATGACGTGAGTTTTTTTGAATAATATTTATTATACCCTACACAACTATGTTGTCAGGGTATTATAGCTTTGTGTAGCCCCAAAAGTTTGTAACGCCGCGAAATATTGGTCCTAGACCCACCTTTAAGTATACCGATCGTCATATCTCGACTAGCTGAGTCGATCTAGACATGTGTGTCCGTCTGTCCATTATAATTTGTAAACACGATACAGGCCACAGTTATGGACCAATCTTCACGAAATTAGGATGGGTTCTGGCCAATGAATACCCCTATTGTTTTTGGAAAAGATCGGTTAATATTAAGTGGATGAAATGGACCAAAAACTTTATTTTTGTCGGTTTTTCTGGTCGCTCCACAAGCCGCAATTATGGCCCAAACACCGCGAATTTTTTCATGGAGAAGGGGATCGGGCCATAGAATAATCATGCTTGTCAAATGGACAACCACTTTTGTGTGAAAAATGACAAAATTTGTATTCTATAGCGTATATATTTACCACACTAGAGGGCGGAAATATAGCTCTGATCGCTTTGAAATGTTATAATATAATAATTTTTGGTGAAGATCAGATAACAATTTTGGGATGAAGTGGACCGAAAACTTAATTTTTTATGTTTTTTTTTTCTAGACGATCTATAGGCCACAATTATAATCCGAACATCACAACACAATCCACGGTGAAGGGAATCTGGACAAGTAATTAGAAGGGCTGTACTCAATATTGGGAATATTCGGAAAATATGTCAGTGTAAGGAAGAGGTGCTGTCGATCTTTAATCGGGCAAGAGGGCGCAACTATCACGAAATATTGCCCACGCTCAGAATAAACGTCGGCAGAAAGTTAGAGTTCCGTGGTAGTTGTGTAGGGTATCGTATGGTCGGCCCCGTCCGACTATACTGCTC
The DNA here is from genome assembly GCF_032173495.1 of Musca vetustissima. Taxonomy (NCBI): domain Eukaryota; kingdom Metazoa; phylum Arthropoda; class Insecta; order Diptera; family Muscidae; genus Musca; species Musca vetustissima. Next base: position 22,345 of record NW_026883636.1, read on the forward strand.
CGCTCACTGGTTTTTTTGATATAGTGGTTTAAGTCAATTTTAGGTTCTGATATACATTTTGTTTTCGAATATAAGAAAACATGAACTTAAACCACTTTCAAAATAAAGGACTCATATATAATTTTCTTTCTAGCCATCCGACGTTTCTATTTTTAATCGGTTTTATCTTCGATTGCTATTAAAAAAAACGATATCCTTAAATATTAGGTTTAGGAAAAATAAATACATTATTCATTTGTCAATAAAATCAGAGAAATGATCGAAGTTGACCGGCATGTTAGCAGTCGTAACATCGCTCAGAACCTAAAAATCGACCATACAACTGTTTTAAACCATTTACACAAAGCAGGATTCAAATAGAAGCTTGATTTTTGGGCGCCACACAAATTAACAGAAAAAATAGGATGGATCAAATTTTCATCTGCGAAGCCTTGGCCAAACGGAATGAGATAGACCCATATCTAGAGATGAGAAATGGACTAGAGATGAGAAATGGATTACATACGATAACCCTGTGCGAAAATCAAAGAGCCGTGAAGGACCTCAAGCGGTGGCCAAACCAGGAAGGTTCTGCTATGCATTTGGTGGGACTGGAAGGGGATTATTTATTATGCGTTGCTTCCATATGGCCAACCGCTGAATTCTGGTCTCTACTGTCAACCACTGGACCGTCTGAAGATAGCAATTGACCAGAAACGGCCAGAATTGGCCAACAGGAGAGGTGTTTGTTCCACCAGGATCTTTAAAAAAAATTGGTATCTAGGGAGGATTGTGAAAATCTATAATTTTTTGGCAAAGAGTTAGAAAGACTTCTATGAGATTATGAAGTTGCCTTTAAAATGCAAACAAATCATACAACAAAACAGTGCATATTTGGTCCAAATCGAACATTCCGAAACATGTTAAATGAAGTCCTATAGTTCATATCAAAACAATGGATTTCTTTTTCTTCAACCTAAAATATCAAGCTCGATACGGATGAACAGACAAAATCGATATAATCTCTGATCCAAATCTAAATATTTTGTAATGGCAATATTCCCTCAATCCCTCAATCTTACATTAGTGAGGATATAAGAAATCCCTTTCTAACCCACTGTGTCATCTGTTTCTACCCACAATTGTCGTCAGTATGTACTTGTAAAAATCATCTGATATATTTATCGTTTGCGAATCGTTTGATTAACTTTGATGAGTATTCTTCTTTTTCTCGAATTTTGCTTCGTTTGTGAAAATTTAATAAATTTAATGGAAATAAAGAAAAATTGCCGATTTCATTCATGCATTCATTTCAGTGTGATTCTATCGGTCTGACTACGTTCGCAAGCTGGTTATTAGAGGGAGACCGACAGACGGACACACAGATACAAATAAATAAATCCGAGAGAACAATCAAAATACACAATGTATTGTTGTAGTTATTAATGAGTTTTGTACAGATACACAAATAAACCTACAAAATCATAAATTCAAATTTATTAGAGTGGGTAAGAGATGGATCTTAAAGAAAGTGTATAGGGAAATAAAAATGTTAATAAAAGCTGTTATATAATAGGCCCAGCTTTAATCGATTTACCAGGTGGAAAGATTTGTTCTGCAATCTAACATTTTTTTTTAATTTGAATTTTTGTTGTCTCCCTCATTCATTCATATATCTCGCCTCTACGTTTTTTATCCTGATACCAATCCTAAGAAACCACAGCCGAACATTTTATATGCATTACACATATGTATACATAGATATGTAGCTGCGTTTGTATGTATCACTTTTCTATGTTTATTGCAATTCTGATGACTTTGTGACCATATACATTTATACAATCACAACAACTAACAACCACACTTTTGCAAATGTGAATGACATTGATTTGACATATCATCATCCGCAAGTAAGTATTGACTTAAAGAATTCCAATCAAAATTGATTTCTTTGTGGTTATCATATTTATTTTCATAAGTCGTCTTCTTCTACTTCATAGTGAAATCTTATCAAAAAAAATATATGTGGCACAACATCTTTGGGCGGTCAATCTCGTATTTATGTAGTTGCAAAATAAATAAGCATTGCTATATTGAAACATAAAAAAATACACAATTTATTTGTGGCATATAATGAATGTTAGATGTGGAAGATATACAGAATAGAATGACACTAAGGGGACCTCCATTCTAGGTTTAAAAAATTTTATTTTCGGTTAATATTTAATTCGAACCTACACTAATTCCAGAATGTCCCTTTAAAATTTTAAGTGAAAATCTCAACAACTCTGAAGATATAGCCGATTTATTGTGTCAGGATTAATCAACGGCAGAAGAGCTTTGATTTATAGATTTTTAAAAGTTATAGAAAACCCATGCGGATGGTACACCACACCTCAGGATGAAACATCAATTCTACATATTGGTCGCTCAACAATGCCCTAGAGTAGTTCAAAGAAAATGATAATACGAATCATTGGGCGCCATGACAATGCGAACTCTCAGTCATCGCCTTACACTAGCGCATTGTTGGCCGACCAAAATGTAGAATTGATGTTTCATCCTGACTTGTCACCTGTCACTGATTTATTTTTTATTTCCGCACATTGAGATAAAAGGCGAGGGTAACGATTTTCACTGTCAGAAGATTCTATTGTTGCGTTTAAAACACCATTTGTATACCCTTCACCTCACTGTGGTACAGGATATTATGTCTTTGTGCATATGTTTGTAACAGGTCAAAGGAAACGAGATAGACACATGGTTCCTTTTGAGAATATGCATAGAATCACTTTCTGAGACGATTTACGCATGTCCGTCTGTCCGTCCGTCTGTCCATTTTAAATTGTAAACAAAGTACAGGTCGCATTTATGGCCCGAATTGGATGAAATTTGGCATAGGTCACTTATTTGGCCCAAAGACGAACCCTATTGAAATTGAGAAAAATCGGTTCAGATTTAGATATAACTCCTATATATATTTTCGTCCGATTTAATGCAAATGGTGTACCAAAGTCCCTACATATCTTTCGATTTGCACGAAATTTGGCACAGCGTACTGAATTAGGTCTACAATGATGTGAGCCAAGTTTCCTGAAATCGGTCCAGATTTAGATATAGCACCCATATATATTTTCGTCCGATTTAATGTAAATGGTGTACCAAAGTCCCTATATATCTTTCGATTTGCACGAAATTTAGCATAGCGTACTAAATTAAGTCTAGAATGATTAGGGGTGAGTTTCGGGAAAATCGGTTTAGATTTCGATATATCTCCCATAAATATTTTCGTCAGATTTTAGGTAAATGGTGCACCAAAGTCCCTATATATCTTTCTATTTGCACGCAATTTGGCATAGCATACAGAATTGGATCTAAAATAATGTGTGCTAAGTTTCGTGAAAATCGGTTCAGATTTAGATATAGCTCCCATATATATTATCGTCCGATTTTATGTGCACCAAAGTCCCTATATCTTTCGATTTCCGCGAAATTTGGCACAGCGTACTGAATTAAGTCTAGAATGATGAGTGGTGAGTTTCGGGAAAATCGGTTCAGATTTTGATATAGCTCCCATATATATTTTCGTCCGATTTAACGTAAATGATGCACGAAAACCCCTATATATCTTTCGATTTGCACAAAATTTGGTATAGGATACTGAATTGAGTGTAGAATGATGTGTGCTGAGTTTCGTGAAAATCAGTACTGATTTAGATATAGCTCCCATATATAGTTTCGCCCAATTTCATGTTAATGTTCTTTCGAAAAGGCGGAGTCTGTTAGGAGACATATGTAGAATATACCCAAGGTGGTGAACGATATCATATAGTCGGTCCAGTCCGACTTTATTACCTTCCTTACTGATTTTTATTTAGAGGTACTATATTATTGCAATTTTTGGTATTTTAAATATCCCTGTTCCACACAGGAATAGCCCTCATATAAATGTAGCATTCCATATTTCCATAGTTTTTGGTAGATTAACCAAGCAAGGTAAAGAGTTTTTTGCAAAAAAAATTGTTTTTGATATACAGTAGTTTTCGTTTATTGTCCACAACTATAGTTGCACAACTTTTGTGGACTATAAGCGAATTTGGACTATATCCGAATTTCGTTTTAAGTCCATTACTGGATTATAACTGAATCGTGATATAATACACGTCATGGACTATACACAAAACATGTACTTTTCTAAATAAAATTTAAGTTTATTAAAACAAATTCATATATTTATTTAAAATAAATAAATTGTTTAAACAATAACTTATTATTTTTTTAATTCAAATGCTTTGAAAGCTTATTGTAACGAAAAAATTAAATTATGAGATCCATTTTAAGTCTTTGGGGGATTAAATAAAAAAAATCGAATTGCTCACTATTTTTAAAAAAAATCAGTAATCTTAGTTTGCTTCTTTTTTATGGAACTTATAACAAACGACTCTATTTTTTCCAACACATATTTTGTTGCGTTTCTTCCAACGGAATAGCCATGATGTATTTGGCTCAAAATCTTTTTCTAATTTCACTTTGTTTAAAAGCATCAGGCCAGTCACCACTGCATTCTGGCCACGCATTTCATTAAACCATATAAGAAGCGCCTTTTCAATATCAGGGTGATCACCTTTTCTTTGACGCAATGTTTTTAGATTGCACGAATTGGAAGCTTTTTTAATTTTTGAACTATTTTTGATTATTTTATAAACTGTTGATTTATTTACTCTATACTTGGCACTCAGTTGTCCACATTTCATATTATTTTCTTCTTCTTTCAATAATTTTAATTTTTTCTCCACACTCAATGTAACGCGCGTACCCATTTTCACAACTTCTATGAATCTAGCAATTTTTGACATTTATAAATGTTGCCAGAAATCCAAATGCCATTAAGTTCAAAAAACTGGGTGGCCTATATGAAAATTTCAAAAAACAGGTGCCAGAAATCCAAATGTCATTCAAGTTCAAAAAACAGGGTGGCTTATATGAAAATTTTTTCTATGCAATATTAGTTTTGCATGCACAGAAAATGTGGCCTATAAACGAAAATGGACTATAGGCGAAGTGGACTATAGAACAAATAATTTGTATGAATTTGGAAGAAAAATGTCAGTAAATAGTACTTTTTTCGCTTATATCCGTTTTTGGCCTTTAAGCGAAATGGACTATAAGCGAAAACTACTGTATTCTAATTTTGGAATTATTGGAAAGTCCCAGCCTCAATTTTCAGATCGAAATGCCTGTAACTGGCCATAACGGATTATCATATGCTAAACAATTTCGAGTAACAAAATTTGTACGATTTAAGGTAATTTGATGCCACTAACCGAAGTGACTGCAAGTAGCAATTTCGGGATCTCAAAAGGGTAAAAAAAACCTTATCAAAGAAAATGTTCAGCAAAGGTCCTAGTTTTGTCATAGCCATCACATAATGTAGTTTGTAGTCGTACAGAAGTGGGTATAATTTGGTAATTCGGATTCTCAGAGGATTAAAAACCATTTCAAATGAAATATAAATTATAGGACCATGCTTTTGACAAATCACCAGTATAACAGACCCTCCCGATCTAAAGTAATTTAAATAAAATCCATAGATCCCCACAGAAAAATTGTGATTTTTTCTTCGTTACACATGATTTTGAGTATAAAATGTTATTACCTGAATACATAAAATTCACAGTGGCACCTAATAGACTTCTGCAGCAAGAATAGCTTCTACGGGGATTTTCAAAACTTTTTTTCAGTATATGTCCATAGATCCTCGAAAGGACAGAATACCTTCTACAAGTCTTATAAGATCTTCTACATGTCTTCTATAGATTAACTTCGCCGGATCTTCCACCAAATGAAGATATTTTACCGGCGTTCTATCTGGAAGTACAAAACTTTACTTTAATAAGTCTTCAATATATAGTCGATGTTTTTCAGATATTCTATAAACATGAAATCTATTATACGACTTCTAAAGATTGAAAATCGTTTACTGGATTTCTATAAATAGTAGATTTTATCTTGTATATAGAAAAGAAATTTTACTTTCACTTCTAACTATAAAATGTCTTATAACTATAGAAGATATGTCGGAGGTCTCAAAATTTTTCTGAAAGCCTTTCTCGGTTCGTTTTTTTTTTCTTCTAAAATTTCCATAAAGCAAAAACTTGCCATAAACCCAAATAAAAAGCAAAGCTTAAATATGTTTGTATATCATTGCGAGTAACATGATTATCTCGCACTTGGATAATAAACTCGCACATTATCATGATCGCCATCATTATCATCATCAGCATCATAATAATCATCAATTTCGGTGTGATATTTCAATTTGAACCGCGCCAAAGACGCTCGGTCGATCATTCAGAACACCATCAGATGTGTGAGGGCATCTTGGAATATTTGTGAGTGAACGAACGAACGACTGCATTATTTTGTTTGTTTGATAATTGTATTGTCGTCATCAACATCAGAATTGTCCGAATCCATCCATATATCTGTGTGTTCTGTTTGGCATTGGATTCAATTAGTGCAAAGAGAATTACTTTAAAGCGAGGCGAATAATGGAGGCAGGCAGGCAGACATACAGATACTACTGACATACCGAGCGACCAGCTATGGATTCGAACAATTCCCCTTAACAACAATAACAAAAACAAGTACTACAAAAAATACATCACTCATAATCATTTAATGTTTAGTGCAAAAAATCACACTTCAAAAATTTTCCAAATCTATGTAAATTGTTTTGGGGCATAAATGGTGTGTGTGTGCGAGCACAGTGGGAGGTTTTTTGTTGTTTTGGGTGGTTAATATATTTATTAATGGTTAAGTGTTATTCAGTATTTTTCATAAATTAGATATTAGATGTGGAAACAATGTTCTCCTTTTATAGAAGGTTTGTTGTACTGTAGCAAGTTCGAGAGATAAACCTTCCACCCAATCAAAATTTTTTCTTCACAGTTTTTGTATCTGCATAACAATTTTGAAATATAATGACATGTGATTTAATGAAATTAAATTAATTTAATGAAATTCAATATTATTACCTCCCACATTCCGCATCACCAACAATATATATATTAACTACCCTTTTCCCTAGCGTAGGCGTAACATCTCCCACCCTTTATGTTACCACAAATTATATTGCTCCTACAAGGATTTACCCCAGTGAAAAATTCTCTTCTCCATGTACAACGCTTGTAAATATGCTTCTCTTGCAAGACATGAACTTTGACATGACCCAAAAAATTCTAGTTCCGTTAAATATTCCAAGCATTATGTTGTTATTTTCGTTGAGAGAAAAGGGACACGTTTTTGTTTTTTATTAAATATACTCGGGTATGAAAAATGTAGTGTGGCTGTGGCCCAGAATAAATAACTTAAAAATGTTGGTTGATGGTGGGTGTATGGGACATATACACAAGTTATGTATTATTGTATCATGTATGTATGTGTGTTATATTTCCATTTATGTTACAAATGCTTTCCTTCTTCTCTCTAATTTACATGGAAATAGTTTTTACATTTCATAAAAAGATTCTCACAAGTGAAGTAGTAGGGATTGGAATGGATGGTCGGGAACATAAGTTTCGTATTGTTTTCTCTTTTAGAATATATATATATATATATATAAATTCTTAATAAAACAGATTACCAAATAATAAAACGGAATGCACACTACTTTAAAATCTCCAAATAAAAACATAAAGCGAATACTGGACAATGGACATCCATTACTTCTATTCTATGAGTTTCTTCATAAAACAAAGCAAATGTTTTTATTATCCTTTTTATCACCTGTATTTCTTTCATAAAAAATAAATGTTTCATGTTGCTCCAAATTTCCTGAGTTCTCTTTATTCCTTTCTTCTTCTAAATCCACCATTAGTATGGAAAAACCATCAATTGAAAAATTACTGGTATATTACAGCGACATCTATGATATATTACATAGATGTCGCTATTAAAATTAAGTCTGTATGATTTTTAAATAGGTCTAATCTTTAAAATGCACGGGTCTAAAGTAGACAAATGGCGTACCTTTCGATTATGAAATAAATATTTTAGAATGAAACAGTCTTTTTCATTTAAAGCAAGTAAAAACGACCTACAATTCTTCCAGGCCGAACTTTTTATTCCCTCTAACATATGGTGTGCATTCAAAATTCCTTAAATCGGTCAGAACCTTTAGAAGAGGAGTCTACTACTTTGAAATTTGCGCTAGGAACTTCCACATACCGCAAATTAAGCGGGGCCTTCATAAGGGGTCTGTAAGAAACATGATCATATACTGAAAATAAGTTTTTATTTAGCAGGAATCCGGAATGTCAAATTAGTACCACTGCGGTTGGAAATGCGGATAAATTCTATAAAAAAGTGGAAATTCGGCTGAACCTATATAAGCGGGCTCAGGCAAACCATGACCCTATATTGAAAAATTTCTGAAAATATGTTTTTCATCCTTCATGAACCTGGAATGCCAAATTGGGGTCACTTCGGTTGGAAATGAGGCTTAAAACCTTCAAAATGCCGAAAATTGGCAGTCCCCACATATAGGTGCTATTTTAAAACATGGACCTATATGGATAAAAAAAACCCACAAAGCCAAATGAATGCCACTCCGGTAAGAAAATACAGTTAAAATCTTTAAAATACCGAAAATGAAGCGGCACCTTTATAGGATGTATATGTAAAAACATGGACATATATCGTAAATGATATGCAAATATGTTTATCATACTCCGAAAATTCGGAATGCCAAATGAAAGCCACTTAGGTGAGTATTGTTATATGGGGGCTACACCAGGAACCTGGACTTATATTGATAATTTTTTGCATATCAGCCTCCAATGATCCGAAATACCAGTCACGTTGGTGGGAAAATGCGGCTAAAACATTGAAAATACCGACAATGATCGGTATTGTTATATGGGAACTATGCCATAACATTAACCGATACTCTGTGAGAACTCTGAATATAAAATTTGGTTGGAAAATGTATCCAATGTGCACAAAATACTGAAACATAAGAGGTACCAGTTTAAAAACCCTTAACAATGGGGATCTCCTTATATGCGAGATATCCCGAAACATTGGGCAATATTAATTGTTATACCCTCAATATTGGTTTTAGACCCCATGTTTCTTTGACTAAATCCGTTTCCAAAAATTTTGAGCCCTACAAATATACGTCTGTCTGTCTATCTAGCCGACTAGTTCGCATGATAACTCTCGAAGAGAGTAATCGATTTCATCCAAAGTTTGCACATCTTAATATTTCTTCCAAACTTAGTTTAAGTTCGAAGATGGAGAATATCGGTCCACTCCATCTGGTACCTCCACCACAAGATGGTCAAAATTGTGCTAAAAATTAATTTTATACTAACATGCAAGCGGACTATCCGATTTTAACGAAACTTTGTACAAGCTATTATCACAACCTTTTATCATTGCAAAACCTGGATCAAGTAGGAAGATGGGACCCATTGGTCCACTCCTAATGGTACCTCCACCACAAAGTGGTCAAAATTCTGCGAAAAAATTTTTTTTATAATATCATGAGAACGGACCATCCGTTTTGAACCCAACTTTGTACAACTTATTACTTTTACCAAGTCTAGATTAAGTCCGAAGATGGGACCCTTTGATCCACTCCTTCTGGTACATCCCCCAGATAAATCCAATATTAGGCGATCCTATTACCTTTAAAGAGCCTAGATCAAGTCCTCTCCCACGAAGGGTCAATATTTCAAACTCTTGTAAAATTTAATAAAATTAAGCAAATTTAATGGCTGATTTGATCAACATTAAATCTTAAGCCTCTTTGATAAAAACATACCATTTATAAAGGGAATAATATAACATGTGTGTAATTTTGACGGCTGAGGGTATATATCTGTCGGCAACATCGCTGACATTTTTTTTACTTGTTGGTAGGAAGATTTTCTAACCCATGAGAATCCAATATATAAAATTACAGCCAAGTGGGTTAAAAAACGTTCCCAAAGTCTCCAAATAATAGGAACGTCCCCGATTAATGGAGGGACACTAGCCCTAAACATGGGCAAATATTTCTACTTTTTGATATGGAGACTTTCTACTCAATGTGAATACAAAATATAAACTTACAGCCAATATAGTTTCAAAATATGTCCAAACTCTTCAAAGGTTTGAAGTTACCGGTATACGACACTATTTTAAAATGTGAGCAAGTGAAAGAATATTCAAACATGCCGGAAAGCCGATGTGTCTTGTGTATCATCATGACAGTTCTGGAGGACAAGGATATGAATATTCTATCGCCCATCAATATTTTCTCTATGCTATAACTGTTCGGGTGTTACCAAGGATTATGCCTTGAAGGCAAATCTTCATGGTGTAGATATCATGAATATCACGGGAGGCTGGCACGATAACAAAAAAACTATTAATCCAATCGACTCCAAATTTTAACACGTTATTTTGGATCTACATCGTTATGAACGAGGATAAATACAATCGGTGATGATTTTCCCCATTTTCAAGCTTGGTTTTTGGACTTAAACCACAAAATAATCGGCTCATATAAAAGACCACCTTCTATAAAATACTTTTGTAGAGTCATCTGTCAATAGAGTACGAGTAAAATGACTCCGCAAGGTATTTTTCTTTCTCAAAATTATCTTCCCTTTAAAGAAAATTGTCTATCTGACAATCCATTTGAGAATTTTCGAACGAAGTCAATAATCCTAGTCTATACCAGAGCAAATATGTACTCATTCTAATTGTGTTGGAATTTTTAGATTCAGATATTCCGGATATACCAAATAGTTAATTAATAATAGTTAATTTTTCTGTATTCGACACCTAAAAACTGTGAAAAATCTTCTGTCCATACAAAACATATATATACACATATGAAAGAATATATGGGAAATTACAAAATTCTTTTAAAATTTCATTAAAAAAATTTTGAAAAATTTTTTTGCGAGCACATTTATGATTTTTGGTACATAGGTTAAGAAAAATATGCTGATTCGAAATCTGTTCGCGTTCACAAATTCGGATGCTGCGCACAAAAGTTATAGCGGTTTTAAATCTTGTATTTCAAATATAAATTAAATGGATTCCTATTCGTTGTAATTCGCGAATTTCTTCACAAATGCTTAAACACCATTGTTTTCTTTGCATACTAGTCAAATCACACTGAAATACGGTTTAATAGTCGCGAAAAAACAAATAGAAACATGAAGATATCGGAAAATTAAAATAATTAAATTTTGAATTAAAACAATTTTTTTTTTTAATTTTCGATTTTTTTAGTATGGTTAAGAGGATACGGTTTTGCCTTAATCTTCTAAAATATACGACGCTTTCTTCTGCAAATTCTTTTAGATGGTTGTTAAATATCGGTAGATTCATCTGATACGAGTTTCGACGTCATTAATGGCCAAATATATTGCACTTACAATACATAAAAATTATCAATATTGAAAAGCTTGCAATTCGCGAATTAGTTGAAATCAGTTGATGCGCATGCGATTTTCGTATAAACCGAATCAATGTCTTTCAATAATTATGAATTTTTCGATGTTTAATATAGCGGTCAAAGTGTGCCACTCGATGCACTTTACTATGCAAAAACCCTAAAAATGGCTAAAAATCACGCAACGTGCATACGATTTTTATGCGCATCCGATTTCAGTAATCTCCTATGAAAATACACAAAAGGACACCTATTTTAAAAAGATCGGTTAAGAACCGCGGATGTGCCTCCACAATCAATTTTGGATAAAGTACGCATATTATTCGCGTATCGATGAATTTTTGACCTATTTCCACACAGATTCGCGAATTTGACAATACAAGCATAAATGCATGTAAAATTAATTCGAAGAAAACCGCGATTATTTACGCGAATTTGTCAAAATAAGTTTTTGCAGTTTTTCCCACATTCAAGGTACCTGTATCCGCCGTTTTATTGGGCGGAATTGAGCATGAATGGGCTCATTAGATCCGGCACGTAAAAAAACCAAAATCACGCGGGGTTCCACGGAATTTGAATGGAGTTTGTTAATTTTAGACTCAAAAAATATGTTTTTTATAAAAATTTACGCACCAAATTTTCGTCTTTGGAACCCAATTGCAAATAAGCTACAGTGAGCACATTCATGAGATATACACTAAACGAAGCAGAATCACGAGTTCTACAATCCTATAATTAGTTTATTCTATTATCTGGATGCGCATCCTAATTATAAGAAAAATTAAAAAAACACGGAAAATCCGGCTTCAAAATGTCAGCATCCATTTTGGGTGGATGCAGTGATTACATCGAAAAATCATACATTAGAACCATATTGTCCATGGGGTATTCTGCAACTTAGTCACTGATCACATGTGCGTGCGTTGTGTAGTTTAGCCACAAATCAGGAAGGAACACAAAAAAACTCGTTGGCTTCAACACATTTTCACCCATTTTTTTACATTACCACCATCACAGCTTCCACGCAACTTATTATTTATTACCAATATTTTAAGATTTTGACAAGAACACTTCATTTTATAGAATTGAATTTTAATTATATGCAATATGTTCATATTTCGCGAGTTATAACCTTGCAAACCCCAGCTTCAAGGAATTTAAAAGATTTTTGTAATTTACCATATAACGTAATATGTTTTGTAAACTTTTCTAAAAAAGACAATATTTAAATGGACTTAAACCACTTTCAAAATAATCGGCTCATATAAAAGGCCACCTTTCTTTCATAAAATACTTATGTAGAGTCATATGTCAATAGAGTACGAATAAAATATCTCTGCAAGTTATTTTTCTTTCTCAGAATTGTCTTCCCTTTAAAGAAAATTGTCTATCTGAAAAATTCTGTTAAAAGTACACAGCATTCAACTCCATCCAAATTCAAGACTTTGTATATAAGACATGCTTTTAACCTACAATAGTCGTAAAACACGTACTTTAAATATTATTGTGTGTCTTTGTGTGTGTGCGACCATGTTTTATTTCTCTTCTTATTGTCCTTATTCGTATGTATTGTATTTTTTTAAAAACATCCTTTATTCGTTAACTTCTATGTCTCCTTCTTTCTTTATGGATTTCTTGGAAAACAATGCCCGGTTTTTCTTGTCTTCATTTGAGTGGGACAATGGATGAGTAGGCAGGCATCCATTAGTGGTTACTTTTGTTTTTGGGTTAAAGCTGTAGCATGTCGGAACATTTAGTTTTCTGCATTTACTTAAAATGTTTAAATTATAAAAGCTTAGACTTAGAATATAAATAATAAATATTCGGATAGTATATCTTCCATAATTTTGCTGTAGAAGTCATTATAATGTCCTAATGGCTATAGTTCATAAAGGTTTAAAAAAATACGTCCACCCTGCAATGGTATAATCATATAATCATGGCTTACATATGAGGATTTTCCGATAGATCGTAACCCCTCTTTTCAAACCAAATGGCTTCAGACTGCAAATTTGGCTATCAAAATATAAATATAGAAGTTCCGCTAGATTTTTGGTATTTTTAAGGATTTTTTCAACAATTCTAATTGACTGACCCCCATATAACGGTTCGTCAAATTCTCAGTATGTTGAAAGTTGTAAAGTGCCGCTTGACTATCGATAAATATAGACACCGGTGCCGAGTCACTTATACACAGTTGCTTATCGAAATTTCTTCATAGAAAATTCCCGACCTTGTACCTTCTTCCACCTTTGAACCGTCTGTATATATTGAAAAACCATCAAGTGGAGGAAGCTCACCCGTCCAGGACTCTCCACTTGGTATTGATATCATAAATTCCTCAAAATTACGGTACAGTTGCATTTCTAATGTTCGCAGTCTCCTATAAAGTGTAGGACATTTGCGTGTCCATAGTGTGAAGTTCACCATGTCCGTATATCCTTGGTTCTAAAAGCGCTTCTGATTGGCTGCAAACGAGTTAGTAAATCAAATGGCTGATGGTTTATAATTGTAAGAATGGTAAGGACAACTGCCGCTAAAAGTCCCCAGCTTTTACCCTCTTGAGTTCTTGCAAGAGTGCAGTGATATTAGACCTTTCTTTGTACGCTCGTCTTACTTAACGGTGGTCTAGGATGTTGCCAAGGTATTTGACCTCCAAAGAGAGTTCCACAGCTAAGCCATCTAATGTAGGTAGAGAGGACATTTAAATTTTGAGCTTTTTGTGAATATTGTCAATTCTGTATTCGCGGGGTTGACACCAAGACCATTTCGTCGCGCCCACCCTGACAAGTGTATAAGCGCACCCTGCAAAATGTCTGATATTGTTGGTAAGAATTTTACGCTAATTCATGATACATTATCGGCATAAGCCACTACTTTCGTTCGCAAGTTGTCAATGGTTTATAACTTTATCTAATGGTTTATAACTAAAATCCAAAGCAAGGACAACAGCACCCCGCCTTCGGAGTGCCTCTGTTAACAAACCTCCTTATAAGGCTCTTCCCAATGTTAGCATTAATTATCCTGCTTTTCAGCATAACAACCCATCAGGGTAGAGGATATTCCCGTATTAATTAGTTCTAAGATAGATTTCAACTTTACGTTTATGAAAGCTCTATCAATATCGAGAAAAGCCACCAAAGTGACGTTGGAGTTCTCGGAATTTCTCTCAAAATGCCCAACTATTTTATGTAAATCAGTTTCTGCAGATTTGCTTTTGATGTAGCAGTGCTTTTCAAGAGAAAGGAAGAAAGTCTAATCAGTCTGTAGTTTTTCGGTAAAATGTATTAGCAAATTCATTTTTATATATGTGATCGTCCGTCTGTCCGTCTGTTGTAATCACGCTATCTACTGAAGGGTTGTCTTTTGTCTGCAGGCAGGTCAAGTTCGAAGATGTGATATATCGGTCCACGTTTAGGCATAGCTCCCATATAAAGGTACCATCCCCCCCGAATTCACTGAAATTATAAATATAGGTCCACTTTTTCTGATAGCCCCCATATAACGGTACCGCCTAATTTTCAGTATTTTGGGGGTTTTGATCGTATTTTTCCACCGAATTGGCTGTAATTTAGTATTTTGAGTTCTTAATAGGTTCCAAATCTCTCCACAAAAAAATTATGAACATAGGTTCATTTTTTCGGGTAGCCCCCATATAAGGGTACCCCCAATTTTCGGTATTTTGGGGTTCTTGAGTGCGTTTTTCAACCGAATTCGCTGCAAAATGGTATTTTGTAGTCGTATTTGGCAGCAAATCTCTCCACCAAAAATTATTAATATTCGCCCCCTTCTTGGGATAGTCCCCATATAACCCCATTTTTTATATTAAAATAGTTATCTAATTTGTTCCGTGTTTTGGATTTGGTTCTAAGACTCTGTTGTAATCTTTTCACCTGCGGAAGATATCGAGATAAAAAACTAGAACGTAAGGTTCGATAATGAACTATAACCCGCATTTAGACCTAGCCCCATGTGTGGGAGGTACCAGAAGGAGGAATATCTTCGAACTTGAACTAAGTTTGGAAACAATAATAAGATGGGCAAAGTTTGGATGAAATCAAACTTTTCTGTGTCAAAGTGTATACACCCTCATTAGCCATAAGGCTGAGGGTATAATTATCCATTAAAATTTTTTCAAATTTGTATTATGGTTTACATAACACAGTGACACATTTTTCAACTTTAAAATCTTGAACCAATCGAGACCCCCAAAATCTTGAAGCTTGTGATGGTGGAAGAAAATCCCTAGCTGGGTTTTGCATTATTAGCTAAGGATTTCTTTTAAATTAATTTTTAAAATATTCGACTGGGGCTGATTTTAGCACAATTTTCGAATAATACGTACTTATTATTGAGTCTATATCTCGTGAACTATTCGAAATATTGCTTTTCTCTCTTAAGCAATATTTTTCCTCTTAATTAGGTCTACAAATTTTCTCTTGAGATAAAATCAATAAAACAACAACATCATACTGAAAATAGCACAACTGCAAAAAAAAAATTAAAATTTAGACATACTTTTTCCATGTTTTTCACACTTTTTTTCAGAAACTGCTACTGACTCGGACAAAAAATATATGACAAAAAGATAGCCAATAGCAAATCAAACAACTTTTCTTAAAACCCCGATTTCATTGGTTGACTCCTTCACATAGTTATAGCCTCACAAATTCATCAAAATGAACCAAAGAAATTCACTCCCAATTGTATGTTTAATTGATATGCTTTTTTCAATAAATAGGTACAAAATTGAAGTAAAAATTAAACATGGAAAAAGTAAGTCGAAATTTTAATTTTCTTGCACTTGTGCTATTTTCAGTATGATGGTGTTGTTTTATTGATTTTATCTCAAAAGAAAATTTTTAGATCTAATTAAGAGGAAAAATATTGCTTAAGAGAGAAAAGCAATATTTCGAATAGTTTACGAGATATAGATATAGTATTATTCGAAAATTGTGCTAAAATCCACCCCCAGTCGAATATTTTAAAAATTAATTAAAAAAAAAACTTAGCTAATAATGCAAAACCCAGCTAGGGATTTTCTTCCACCATCACAAGCTTCAAGATTTTGGGGGTCTCGATTGGTTCAAGATTTTAGTGCTGCACAGTGTAATCGATTTGTAGAAATGTCGGTATAGGTCCCCTTTTTAGTATTTTCCATATACTTTAATTTCAAGTACCTGTCAGTATATCTAAGGTGGAGGGTATCCAAAGTTCGGCCCGGCCGAACTTAACGTTTTTTCACTTGTTGATGTTAAAGATGCACCCCGGACAGATAGGCCGGCCGTCGAAAATGTCGATAAAATGGGAGAAATGATCGGCATTAAAAATTGACCACAACTCTAGGCCACACACATCTACAGTGACTCGTCAGAAACTTCCGGAGCTTGGTTGGGAAGTTTAAATGCATCCGCCATACATTCCGGACTTGGCGCCAAGCGATTGTCATATTTTTCTTGCATTGCAAAATTTCGTTAATGATAAAAAATTGGTATCTAGCGAGGATTGTGAAAATCGACTTCTAGAGCTTTTTGCAAATAGAGAGCAGTACTTCTATGAGAGAGGCATTATGGAGTTACCTTTAACATGACAACAAAATGGAGCATATTTGGCCCAATTCGGTTCATTTAAAAAAAATGAATTTCTTTTTCCTCAACCTAATATTTTGTTTCGTTATTTTGTTTCTTCCTTAGGGTACCTCCAATATAACTATACCCCTATTATTCCGTATTTCGGTGATTGTGAGATCGATTTTCAAACTAATTAAATCTAATTGGATTTTATTCGTTCTCATGGCAAATATAAATATCCGAATTTTCCATATAATAGTTCCAAACGATTATTGTATGTCTACCGTATGGTATTAAGAATTCGACCCGAATTCGTTTTTATTGTTATTCCACAACCATACTCCTCTAAATCTCACCAAGTCTCCATTAAATGATAGAAATTCTTAACCAATTTGTTGCGGCTAATTGTCACATTAAGTTTCTAAATTATTTCCGGTTAGTTACACTTGGTCTATGCCAAACGGCGTTAACGACAATATTCACACTCTAGAAGATAATACATTGCAATATCAAAAGATAATCTTCTACACATTCACAACAACAAACTTTAGGGATGGCCATCTCGAAACTCAAATTTAAAATTAAGAAAAATTAACATTTTCTGATAAACAGGATCCCAGAAACTGTCGAAATTTGAAAAAAACCCTACGTTTTTTTAAAAGTTCTACAAACGATTTCTTAAGCCTATTTCCCATTTTACATTCCTTAATTCAAAGCCATAAAATCTACTCATTTTTCGAGTGCCTTACAGGATAGACAAATCCCAAGAGACATTAGAAGCCTCCCATTTTTCACCCACCACACGCTTCTTCTTCTTATTGCAATGCCTAATCACGTCAAGTTGTTTTCCGTCTTTTTGTCCTGCGGTCTATTATGATGAGCATTTCATCGTGATTTTATGAATGTCTTGTCATGGGTGTTTATGTATGTGGGTGAGAGGGTAAGTGGGAGGCATAGACTCCTAGATTATTGGTGTCTGTCTAGCTGGTTAGTTGGCAGCGTCTATGGATGGGCATATAGACAAAATAGCGAATCTCGTTCAAAGAATTTCTTCAAGTGTTATTTTTTTCTCATGTCTGAAGTGGATGCAAATTGTGTTATTTTGAGTACAATAACAAGAGCAGTAACAGCAACAACAACAACAACACTTTGAACTCGTGGATAAAAGAGAATACAAGAAATATTAAATCTTTTTTAGAAATGCAGCTTAATATGCATAAAAATGGATTTCTTTTTTTATTGGCATACTGAATTTTAGATTAAAACAGTAAAACAAATTAGGTGTTTAAAAAAATTAAAGATTAAATGCTAAGAACATAATTCCTTTTTGGATCAGAGAATATTTGAAAAAATATTTTTTATTAAATCTACGCCTTGGCTGTACTATGAAAAATATTTTTAATCCCCGCCTTGGCTAATCTTTGAAAAAATATTTTTAATCCCCGCCTTGGCTAATTTTTGAAAAAATATTTTTAATCCCCACCTTGGCTAATCTTTGAAAAAATATTTTTTTAACCCTACGGTCAATAACCGGGTACATTTGTACCTTTTTTGAATAAAAATGCTGTAAAATTTTTAATAATGAAGTTATTTGGATCAAATTTTGAGGAATCATTCTTGAGGTATTTTCACACATAATCGAAGAAAAAATTGTAAATATTTTCCATATATATAATTTTTACAATTTTTTGAAGTTATTACCTACGTAGATCAATAACCGTGGTACATTTGTACCCATCTAAAGATAGCTCTGTAACTTATTAAAAAATTGGACTATCGTGAGGTTTTTTGTTTTAAATTAGTCTATGCGAATCTGGTCTAGATGTAGGAACTCAAAATTATATATACATTAAAATAATATGATAATCTATCTAAAACAATCATAGTAAATTCGTTATAGCATTCGAATGGGTTAAGCTTTTTTAGTTATTTTTTATTGGGATCTTACTTAGGTGTTCCTCAAACCCTCTGCAAATTTTTGTGGCCATAGACAAAGTGGGGCCATCAGGGCGACTCGTGAAAGTCAGAAACTACCCTGGCTTTCCCTTGGTATACAGGGACAAAAACAATGATTATTGTGCGTAATTATCCAATTATTCTTCATATTGGGCCTGAAACTTGTTCTATAATCGAATTAGTCCGATTTATTACAATCCTAAATTGGCGTAAATATATAAACTATCATTAAATAACGTTTTAAAGTATTAAATAGTGTTAAAAATATGCCAATCACAATCTCTAAACTCATCAAATGTGAATAATTGGCAATAATAATTTGTTTAGTCCCTGTATACCAAAGGAAAACTAGGGTAGTTTCTGACTTCCACGAGTCGCCCTGATGGTCCCATGTTGTCTAGGGCCATCAAAATTTGCAGAGGGGTTGAGGAACACCTAAATAAGATCCCAATAAAAAAATAACTAAAAAAGCTTAACCCATTCGAAAGCTGTAACGAATTTACTATGATTGTTTTAGACAGATTATCATTTAAGCATGGATTTAAATATATATTATTTTAATGTATATATAATTTTGAGTTCCTACATCTAGTCCAGATCCGCATAGACTAATTTAAAACAAAAAACCTCACGATAGTCCAATTTTTTAATGAGTTACAGAGCTATCTTTGAATGTACGTGTACTTTTTTGGTTATTGGGTTAATAAATATATATATAGGGTTAATAAATCCAGGCTTTTAGCATTTCAATAATTACGAAATACATTTTATACCTCACCTATGGTAGGTGACCTACCTTACATTTACGCACCACAAAAGCAATTTCCTCTCCATACCACCCTCCCCTACCTCCTACTTTGTATCTATTACAAAATATATTATCGCATAGTCGTCATGTCATAATAATGTCAATACACATTACAATCTCAATTGCTGCCGAAGAGGTCCTTCTCAAGATAAGATATAATTTCTAAAGACCTAGAAAAGGCAGACGGCATAACACCTGTTGATATAATTTTTCCCCCTTTTTCCATTACTCGATAAGATGTCTAATTTATGTTTTCTCTATTTTTTTTCTTTTCTTTCTATAGGTTCAGCAATTAAGTGCTATGTTTGTAACAGCCACAAAGATGCCAATTGTGCATTGGACATACCACCAGATAATCTACTAAAGGACTGTGAAGAACTCTATTCAACAAGAGGACGTGGTCTTTCGACATATTGTCGTAAAATATCACAAATTATTGAATTCTCTGTAAATAACTGTAAGTAGACAAATAATAATAACAAAAACAAGTATATTAAAAAATATTCTTTATCCAGTATTGGTTAGAGACCGAAAAAAAATTCTTTAAAAATCCAGTATTTGGTTAGAGACCGAAAAAAAATATTCTTTAAAAATCCAGTATTTGGTTAGAGACCGAAAAAATATATTCCTTAACAATCCAGGCCTTGGTTAGAGACCGAAAAAAAATATTCCTTAACAATCCAGGCCTTGGTTAGAGACCGAAAAAAATATTCTTTAAAAAATCCACGCCTTAATTAGGACCTGAAAATATATTCTTTAAAAATCCACGCTTTGGTTAGACCCTGAAACATTATTCTATAAAAAAATCCACGCCTTGTTTAGGCCCTGAAAAATATTCTTTAATAAATCCACGGCTTGTTTACTTACTTAGCAGGTTTGTTACAGAACGATTGTTCCAAGCGCGTTCGTCTTGTGCGCATCTCCTCCAATTTGAAAGGCCTCGTTCCAAGATGTTGTTTTCTACTTGGTCTTTCCATCTAATTCGTGGCCTTCCCCTTCTACGGGAACCATCAGTAGACCGGCTTTTATATGCCTTTTGAGCTGGGGCATTCTCATTCATTCACACAACATGCCCTAGCCACCGTAGTCGCTGCAGCTCAATACGACTGACTATGTCGATGTCCGCGTATAAATTGTAGAGCTCGTGGTTCATTCGACGCCGATATTCACCGTCGACGCAGATCGGCCCGTAGATCTTTCGGAGAATTTTTTTTTCAAACACCCCAAGAGCTGTCTCATCTGCTTGCACAAGTACCCATGCTTCAGATCCATATAACAGCACGGGTTGTATCAGCGTCTTGTAAAGTGTGAGTTTGGTCTGGTGGGAGGTGGCCTTGTTCCTAAACTGCTTACTTAGACCATAGTAGCATCTGTTGGCCATCACTATCCTTCTCCGAACTTCAAAACTGATGTCATTCGTTTTGTTTATGGCGGTACCAAGGTATATTAAATCTTTGACTACCTCGAAGCTGTAGTTCACAAGTTCTTCAGACCCCGACCCACTTTGGCAGACTCCTTCCCAATTTACGTGGGGTTTTTTCCAGGATTTGGAAAAACCCCAATGTGAAGCCACATTGGTATGGTCCAATAATGTCATTGACCATTGGCTTCAGTCGTTCACACAGTACGCTGGATAGCACTTTATATGCGATGAGAAGGAGACTTATTCCTCTATAGTTGGCACATATCGTATTATCTCCTTTTTTGTGCAGGGGACACAGGATGCTGAGGTTCCAATCATTGGGCGTGCATTCTTCTAACCAAATTGTACTAATCAGCTGGTGCATGCTCCTTACCAGCATCTGACCACCAGCATTCAATAGTTCGACTTGTTGCCCATTGGCACCTGCTGCTTTATTATTCTTCAGCCGATTGATTGCTATTCTGACTTTATCTTGGCTAGGTGGTATACTCTCTATACCGTTTTATATTATTGGTTCTGGGGTATCCACTTCACTGCAACTATTTGATACCAAAAGTTTTTCAAAATGCTCCTTCCAGATCCTCAGCACACAGACAACGTGCTGAGGTTTCCTTCTGTCCCCAGGTTTCCTTCTTCATCTCTACAGGAGGATGTGCCAGCACCCGTTGGTAGAATTTTACCGTTGGTAGAATTTACCCGTTGGTAGAATTTTCGGACTTCATTCTGACTCCTGTATATCTCGATTTGCTCACGCTCATGTTTTTCTTGCTCTTTCTTCTTTATTCTGAGGTTTCCTTCTGTCCCCAGGTTTCCTTCTTCATCTCTACAGGGTGCCTGCACCCGTTGGTAGAATTTTACCGTTGGTAGAATTTACCCGTTGGTAGAATTTTCGGACTTCATTCTGACTCCTGTATATCTCGATTTGCTCACGCTCACGTTTTTCTTGCTCTTTTTCTTTTTTCTGAAAATACGTTTCTCCTCTATCCTTTTCTCCCGATAATTTTCCATCGCATTACGTGTTGCTACTGTCCGCAGGGTTGCCCTATACGCTGCGTTTTTCATATCAGTAGCATTACGACACTCCTGATCGTACCACTCCTGATTTCTTGATGGTGGTCTGTGATACCCAAGTTTTGCTTTTGCTGCAGTTTGTAGGGAGTGGGCAATTCTCTGCCATTATGCTTCTATATTATTATCGGGATAAGGGGTGCTTTCGTCAAGCAGTTGGGTAAGTTGAGCGGAGTAGGCTTCTGCTATCTGTTGCATTTGCAGCTTTTCGACATCAAATGTCCGTGTTGCATTAGATCGCACCTTTGCTGCTACATTAAGACGGGTGCGTACCTTGGCTGCCACAAGGTAATTGTCCGAATCGACATTCGCTCCTCGGATCGATCGGACGTCTAAAACACTGGATGAATGCCTTCCGTCTATCACAACATGATCGATTTGATTTTTCGTTGTTCGATCGGGAGAAATCCAAGTGGCCTTGTGTATATCGAGATGCTTGAATCTGGTGCTGCTAACTACCATGCGTTTTTGCTGCCACGAAGTCAATGCCGTTGTCTGATGTGTCTTCATGGAGGCAGATTTTTCCGTCGGTGGGGCCAAAGATATTTTCCCTTCCGATTTTTGCATTAAAATCTCCTAGCAGAATTTTAATGTCACGGCCAGGGCAACGGTCATATGCTGTTTCTAGACGCTCGTAAAATATGTCTTTGGTCTGTTCATCTTTATCTTCGGTAGGAGCATGGGCACAAATGAGGCTGATATAGAAGAACTTCACTTTTATACGGATTATAGCAATTCGCTCATCTACTGGAGTGAATCTGGAGACGTGGTCTTTTATTCTCCTGTTAACCATAAATCCGCAGCCAAATTCACGTCTCGTTTCATGGCAGCTATAATACAGGGCGTAATCTTCTGATTTACTTACGTCAGTCCCTTTTCATCGCATTTCCTGTAAGGCAATAATATCGGCTTTGTACTTCTTGAGTACATCCGCCAAAGCGAACACTGCGCCTGTTCTGTACAACGTGCGCACATTCCAGTGCAGATTCGCAGATCGTGGTCCTTTTTACGTTTGCGGGGGTCGTCGACATTAGGTGGGTATGGTTTTCTTTTTCTTTGCCGACGCCTCACCCCATTTTTTATAGTTCTTTTGGGTGAATTTGCGGCACATATTAGCTCACTATTTCATCGGGTGATGAAAAATATTCTTTAAAAAATCCACGCCTTGTTTGGGTCCCTCAAAAAATATTCTTTAAAAAATCCACGCCTTGTTTGGGTCCCTCAAAAAATATTCTTTAAAAAATCCATGCCTTGTTTGGGTCCCTCAAAAAATATTCTTTAAAAAATCCACGCCTTGTTTGGGTCCCTCAAAAAATATTCTTTAAAAAATCCACGCCTTGTTTGGGTCCCTCAAAAAATATTCTTTAAAAAATCCACGCCTTGTTTGGGTCCCTCAAAAAAAAAGTTATTTAAAAAATCAACGCCCCAAAAAATAGTCTATAAAAATTCCATGACTTGTTTGGGTCTTTGAAAAATTATGGTTTTTAAAATATGTATTTACTCACCTAAGAAAATATATATATATTTTTTTGTTTTCTTTCCAGTACCCCCCGATAGCCGTGTCATTCGTACCTGTGGTTTCCAAAATCAAACCAGCTACCAAAGCTGTTATACCCGTGCCGGTTTTGGCGGTCGTCAAGTTGTCTGCTCCTGCACTGAAGATAATTGCAACACAGCTGCTGGTCTCGGCGTGTCTTCTATGGCCATGGCCACATCGCTGTTCTTCGCCTTGGCATTTTTGCTGAAAAGATTTGTTTAATTTCAATTTTTATTTAGATTTTAGACAAAACAGCATAACGATTGCTTTTGTTTAAATCTTATTATTATTGTTTTTTCATTGTTGTTGTTTTAGTTTCCTGTTAATTTATTTCATAAACTATTTAAAAAACCACATTAACTCAATAATTTTTATTAAGTTTTAAGAAATTTCAAATACCAAATTTTTAAATTCGATTTGAATTATTAAGCAATTGAGGTGAGTTAGTAAAAAGATTTTGAAAGATGTTTTGAAATAATTAACAGTTTTCTTTTATATTTTTTTTCAGAACTGGATAATTTGAATGTAAAACTAAAATTTCCTAAGCCATCCCGCCTCAATAGATGAAATTGTGTACCGGAACATAGAAATATAAAGGTTCGTTGGGAATTTCTTACAACACTATCAAATCTCGGTCTCTCTACAACCTCATTGAGATAATAGAGGTTCGATTAGAATAATATTTTAACGATTTTGTAAAGAACTTCTTGAAGGTATTTTTATAAACGAGTTACAGGGGCTTTGAATAGGAGAGCTTTTCGATTTTATTAAATACTATTTTATTTAAGACCTATTGCTCTCAGAGAAGAGCAAATGAGTTTTCATTTAAGGGCTCTAATAGTATTTTTATATTAAAATATCCTTCCGACCACCTTTAGGAGCACTTCGATAACCCCTTCCTCTGGACCTTTATATTTCTGATAGTAAAACCAAAGTTAAAATAAAATAAGTTCTAATTAAATTGTTAACAATTATTATAATTTTTCAGCATTATCTCTTAATAACAATACAAATAAACCAACAACCCCCTACTTCAACACTTCACCTCCTCTCTCCCCCTCTCAAATGAAAGTATTATTGAATGTGAATTTTTACGACAAAAAAAAAGATAGCAAAGTATCTGTAGCCTACCGTTACCACATTTTTTTAAAAACTTAAGTCAAAATAACAACGTTTTTTGGTCCTCTCTTTTTTTAGAAAGATTTTGAATAAAAAAATACAAAAAATATATATTAAAACAAAGAAAAAAACTAATAAATTTGTTAAAATAAATAATACAAATAATAAAAATAAATAAAAACAAACAATAGGTTATAAGTTAAAATAAAAGAAAAAAATCCAAAAACCAAGAGGTGTGCAAAACCAAACATACAGCTAATACCAAAAAAAAAACAAATCTCGAATATATTTACTTTAAATTTTCAATGGAGAAAGTTTTAAGTGAAAATTCCCAAATGAAATTTTAGGAGGCTTAAAATGCTTTACAACAAAAAAGTAATAGGAAGAACAACAAACATTTGAGAATCATAAAAAATAAAATTACAACAACTACACCTGGAAATATTGAAAGGGGAATCAGTTCAGACCAATAATACAGTAGATTCTTTCCAACTTCGATTGCATCCAAAGTTCAATAATTCAATAGATAAATTACATATTGAAAGGGAATCCAAAAAAAAAACAACAGACCAATAATTGAATAGCTAGTTAGCGTTTATACATGATATAGGACTACAGACATACAAAAAGTAATACGAACCCATAAAGGATCCATGGTCCAGTAAGGCGATCTTAAAGGAGGCAAAACCAAGCGCCATGTTTTAGTTGTTCTCATGGAAGAAATTGGAACTAATCTGAGAACGAAGTGATCGGAGCTAGGATTAGTTCTTAAGGTCTTTTCTGAGTTCATACATTTTTCAGTTCTCAATCAAGAGTCAATTCAACTATCTGGGAGTGGGGACTATATGGAGAAAAGGAACTTGTTCGTTTGTAGAAAATGAAGGAGATCGATCAGTTCTGTAAACGACGATATGATCAAAATCCCAAAGTTCAAATACAAAAAAAATATACACCTAGAAGGAGACATTGTCCAGTAAGAAAAAAAGTATACACCTAGAAGGGGACATAGATAAAGTCAAGTCGAAAACGACCCCATACGAGATTAATTCAATTCGAACCCAATTGTAAGGTTTTCCCATCCCATATAAGGAACTGAGATCTCCTCTAAGAAGCCTAGCTGCAAATCATTCTAATGAAAAACCCATACGATGTAAAGTCAATTCGAACCCATTTTTAAGGTTTTCACTTTCCATATAAGGAATTGAGATATCCTCGAAGTAACATGTCTGCAAAGAATTCTAATGAAAGACTTGAGTCATGTCAGGGTTTTCTAATAAAAAACACGAGGGTCTTCTCAAAGCTTCTGAAAATGTCAGAATTGGCAGAGAATGCTTCAATGTATTCTTCATATAGAAAACTTCATAGATTTACTTGAAAAGTCTTCTTAGCCCGATCCCATACGAGGCAAAGTAAATCCAACCATATTTTAAGATTTTCCCATAGAAGACACTAGGATCCCATAGAAGGAACTGAGATCTACTCAAAGTAACCTGACATTATGGCATTCTTAACAACAACCCAATCGAGGCCTGGAGAAGCAATGGTTTCCTCTTCGAATATGTCAAGATCACCTCATAAAAAACCCTTCTATATTAAGATCTTCTAATAGAAGACTTCAAGGAATTCTAATAGAAAATTTCAAGGTCTTCTTGTAGGTGATTTCAATGTCTTTTTATAGACGATTTCAAGGTCTTCCAATAGAGGACTTTAAGGCTTTTAATAGAAGATTTCAAGGTCTTCTAATAAAAGATTTGAAGGTATTCTAATAGAATACTTTAAATTGCCTTCCTGCCTTATAAAAGACTTCACTCTCGTCTTGTAGAAGACTACACGTTCTCCATACAGAAGATTATAAACATTTCTTCAAAAGTCTTTAAAATAATCTCCTTTTAATGATTTTAATTAACCTCAAAAAAATTCCAAAATCTTAGGCCATGACTCCCTTCACTCAGCTGAGTATTGTTGCCGCACCAAGTAAATTGTTGTAATTTTCTTTTTCGAAATCGTGCAGTAGAAATTCATTAGAAATCACAGACACACAATACACCGTCACATTACTGACCAACTGCCAAAACAAAGAAACATAGAAGTTAAAGCTAGACAAGAAGCTTCAAATACAAAACAATTGAAAATAAATTTAAAAAACCAATAACAAAACACAAGATGTAGGTGTAATTCTTATCCAGACCCCAAATCGCAGACACACTCAAACCAACATACTATGTAGAAGTAAAAAAACTATTTAGAAGAAAAGAAAAAAAATTAATTGAAATTGAAAATCCTGACATAATTACACAAAAACAAAAATGTTTAATTCCCCTTGAGTTCTTGTTCATAAAACATAAATTTTTTAATTGATTTCATTAAAAAATTCCAAAAATTATCTCTTCTTCTCCTCCAATTCCTACAAAAACCTATTAAATTTGTAAGCTTCAAATGTCAACCAAATTTTTTTAGCAATACCAAACAAAAAACATAACATTAATTGTAGGACAAAACATACCTTAAGAAATTCAAAACCTGATACACAGTCCTTACAAAACAAAATAACAAAATAGATGTAATTTGTTAACGAAAAAACAACATTTTGAAAATCATTTATTATAAAAAAACAAACACAATTAAGAATTAACAAAGAAAATGCAAACAAACGAAGAACAACAAACAAAAACAAAACAAATTATGTATTTCTTTTAGTAAAAAATTGTAAAAGCTGATTAAAATTGTCATAAATGGAAAACTAAATAAAAACAAACGTATTGAATAAAGATTTAATAAAAATAAAACAAAACGAGTATTTTCAAAAAAATATGAAATGGATCTACAAATAAGGTAAGTAAAAATGTGTCCTTAATAAATCAAAGCCTTGTATAGTCGTTAAAAAAAGTGTCCCTAAAAACTAATCTTTAAAAAATCAAAGCCTTGTACAGTCGTTGAAAAAAATGGTCCCTAAAAACTAATCTTTAAAAAATCAAAGCCTTGTATTGGTCTCTAAAAACTAATCTTTAAAAAATCAATGCCTTGTATAGTCGTTGAAAAAAATGGTCCCTAAAAACTAATCTTTAAAAAATCTACGCCTTGTATTGGTCCCTAAAAACTAATCTTTAAAAAATCTACGCCTTGTATTGGTCCCTAAAAACTAATCTTTAAAAAATCTACGCCTTGTATTGGTCCCTAAAAACTAATCTTTAAAAAATCTACGCCTTGTATTGGTCCCTAAAAACTAATCTTTAAAAAATCTACGTCTTGTATTGGTCCCTAAAAACTAATCTTTAAAAAATCTACGCCTTGTATTGGTCCCTAAAAACTAATCTTTAAAAAATCTACGTCTTGTATTGGTCCCTAAAAACTAATCTTTAAAAAATCTACGCCTTGTATTGGTCCCTAAAAACTAATCTTTAAAAAATCTACGTCTTGTATTGGTCCCTAAAAACTAATCTTTAAAAAATCTACGCCTTGTATTGGTCCCAAAAAACTAATCTTTAAAAAATCTACGCCTTGTATTGGTCCCTAAAAACTAATCTTTAAAAAATCTACGCCTTGTATTGGTCCCTAAAAACTAATCCTTTAAAAAATCTACGCCTTGTATTGGTCCCTAAAAACTAATCTTTAAAAAATCTACGCCTTGTATTGGTCCCTAAAAACTAATCTTTAAAAAATCTACGCCTTGTATTGGTCCCTAAAAACTAATCTTTAAAAAATCTACGCCTTGTATTGGTCCCTAAAAACTAATCTTTAAAAAATCTACGCCTTGTATTGGTTCCTAAAAACTAATCTTTAAAAAATCTACGCCTTGTATTGGTCCCTAAAAACTAATCTTTAAAAAATCTACGCCTTGTATTGGTCGATCCTTGAAAAAATATTCTTTAAAAAATCTACGCCTTGTATTGGTCGATCCTTGAAAAAATATTCTTTAAAAAATCTACGCCTTGTATTGGTCCCTAAAAACTATTCTTTTAAAAATCCACGCCTTGTATTGGTCCCTAAAAACTATTCTTTTAAAAATCCACGCCTTGTATTGGTCCCTAAAAACTATTCTTTTAAAAATCCACGCCTTGTATTGGTCCCTAAAAACTAATCTTTAAAAAATCTACGCCTTGTATTGGTCCCTAAAAACTAATCTTTAAAAAATCTACGCCTTGTATTGGTTCATAAAAACTTTTCTGTAAAAAATGTACGCCTTGTATTGGTCCCTAAAAACTTTTCTTTAAAAAATCTACGCCTTGTAGTGGTCCCTAAAAACTATTCTTTAAAAAATCCACGTCTTTTTTTGGTCCCTCAAAAAATATTCTTTAAAAAATCCACGCCTTTTTTGGTTCCTCAAAAAATATTCTTTAAAAAATCCACGCCTTTTTTTGGTCCCTCAAAAAATATTCTTTAAAAAATCCACGCCTTGTTTTGGTACCTCAAAAAATATTCTTTAAAAAATCCACGGCCTTGAAAACCACCATCATCCTCCTCATCACTATCCTCTTCAAAGTACTTATCCTCCCGATCTTGATTGAGAGTTTCCAAATCATCATATTGGGTATTGTCATCTATGGTGGCATAGTCAAAATCACTATCCTGACCATTCAGAAAGGATTCATGCATTTGACTAATGAATTCCTGTCGCAAAAGTTCCCGTTCAGGGGCTGTGATGAGATTTTTCAACGGAATGATTTTGTTTACCACCTCCGGCTTCTTCTTCGCCTTTTTCTTTTCTA
>NW_026883637.1:0-51849 GCF_032173495.1 Musca vetustissima
GGAATTCTGAAA
The DNA here is from genome assembly GCF_032173495.1 of Musca vetustissima. NCBI lineage: Eukaryota > Metazoa > Arthropoda > Insecta > Diptera > Muscidae > Musca > Musca vetustissima. The sequence goes on from NW_026883637.1 coordinate 13, forward strand.
CTTAGATTCAGGATGACTGTGGTACAACTATGTACCATTGAAATGTGGGTGAACCGATAGTGTTGGAATCCTGGAACTTGGATTTAGGATCACTGTGGGGGTGTTGGTTTGGGTTATATTGGCAGTTTTTGAAATTCGTACTACCGTGTACTAAATTTGGTACAATTTGAACTGTGGGTATATAGAAAGTTTTGGAATTGGCAAGCTTATATTTAGGAAATTCGTACTACTGTGTACTAAATTTGGTACAATTTAACTATTAAGTAAACCAATTGAGCTGGAAAAAAAAGAACTATAAGAGAACATAGGTACTAAATGTTTCCAAAAGTGTTAATAATGTTTGGTATTGGGTTTAAAATACTTCCCACATTCGCTAACGAAGTAGCGGGTATATAATAGTAGTATATATTTGAGCCGAAAATTAATGTAAGAAAATAATCTGATGGATCATCAACGCCCAGACGAAACGACTAAAGCTAGAAACTTGAAATTAGTTGGGGTTTGGTACGTAGGCGTGTGATAAGATTTTTGGAAATCCGTACTTAAAGGTACTAAAATGTACGAACAACTGCTTTACGCCGTAACGGTTAGAAGTAGTACTTTGAAACTTGGTACGTAGCTTTGTCAATGACGAGCGAAGAGCAATGTGTGAAAAAAAATTTGGACTTTAGTGGTACTAAAAAGTAGTACATTTTTGGAAATGAGTACTAAATATTATTAAAACTGTATTACAGCGGAAGGGTTGGAAGAAGAACTCTAAAATTTGGTTTTGTCAATGATAAGCGAATCAGAATGTGTGAACAAATTTTGGATAATAGTACTAAAGGTGCTAAAAAGTGCTAAATATTGTACTACGATGGAACAGATATCTGAAATTTGGTATGTAGCTATTATAAATAAAATGATGGGCAAACATATATATATATATATTTTTTTTTTTTGAAATTAGTACTAAAAAATTTGTAAATTTTATATTTCAATATAACCGATAGAGACACATACGTGAAACTTCGCATATAGCGTTAACTATTGCAAATGATATGCATATTTTTTTTTTTTAAATTGGTAGTAAAATGCACTGAATACTGTAGTATAATGGAACCGGACGAAATAGAAATCTGAAACGCCGCACGTAGATTTAACACAAATACTATACAGTAATATATTTTTGAAATTATTACTAAAATGGGACAAAATATTAAATTATAATGGAAAAGTTAGAGACTGCAATTTAGTATGTAGCTTAACTATTACAATAGAGCGATATGCATACAAATTTTTGGAAAATTGTACTAAATATTGTACCACAGTGTATGGTAAAAAATATAAATGTAACTTGAGAGTACAAAAAAAAAGATTCTAACTTTTAGTACAAATAAGAGGATTGGTTCATTGGGAATTCGTACTAAATGACACCAACAATTCAAAATATTGAACTATGTGGGAAAAAGCACAATTCAGAAATTTGGTATGGAAAACGCCAAATAGTTAGAAAATTGTACTCACAGTACCTATTATTAAATACTTATCTGGAACTATGACAATACACATTTATACATAAACATTTTCCAGAAATAAGTTCTAAAATGTACAACACATTGTATACGGCTGCATAAAGAATTTGGTACAAGGCTTCTTCTATGAAAAACAATGCTTTTCGCAATTTTCTTTGATATTTGTACTTACACAATATTGTATACGAAAGACCGATTTCTGAAAATTTGTATGCATACTTAGCTATAACAAATTAAAAAATGTATTTTTTTTTTTTTTTTGAAAATTTGTACTAAAAAGTACTAAATGGGAAAGGTTGACTATACTTCATCCAAAAGTATAATTAATGTTTTTATTTTAACTATAAAAAATTCGCTAACGCCGTAGCGGGCCTATGCTAGTTACTTTCAAGCAAATATGTCGTTATAACCATATCCCACTGTAGCAACCTCTCGTTAGGTGTAATTCGACATACAATTCAATTTTGTATGTGTATTTTTTCTATATTCTATATGTATTTTTTATTTTGAAACTATATTATTTATAAATATATTAAACGATTCAAAGTATTCAGTATATACATCAAGTACACTATCTGCCAATCATCAGTAGGAAATTTAATCAACTCATTGACACAATGAATAAACTAATCTTTATAATTGTTGGAATTATATTCACACAGGTATTATACTTATTTATTTTGATTTAATTTTTCGTAATTTATTAATGGAAAATTTACTTGTTCATCAGAAGGTCTTTGCCGATGACCACGATTGGTTTCCTAAAGATCCTGTCGCCGTACAAGATCAATGTGAAAAGGAAAATCCATTATCGGATGAGACTAAAGACGATATGTTACAAGGTGTCGTCCACAATTATCCCGATATGACAGCGTACATTACTTGTGTAGCCAAACGCATGAAATTCTATACAAGTGAAAAGGGTTTCGATGCTGAACGATTAGTATATGTTTTGAATAAAATGGATCGTTTATATAATCGTAATGCTGTTGAAGAATGTGTTAAAAAGTATGATGAAATTACGCCGGAAAGCGAAATGGTTTATCTCGTCTCGAAGTGTGTTAAGGAGGAAAATGTGCCGAATGAGGAATAGATTTAAGAATGGAAGTGGTATTGGATTTTGTTGTTGTAAAATTAAATAAGTACAATTAAATAAAAAATATTGGTCATAGGACTCTCAACACTATTGTGATTAAAATATTGGTCCAACTTTTTGGGGCAGACACCATATAACGAAAAGTCCAAATTTGGGTATTTTGGAAATTTGCCTGTAAATTAATATTTTTTTGTATTCTTATTGCGTAGAAAACCCAGTACCAAACATTATCAATATTTTCCCAATTTTCGGGTAGGCCCCAATGAAGACTTCCCAATTTTCGATAATTTTAAGATTTTAGAAACGTTTTGCACTGAATTATTTTGGTTCTCATTAGATGTCAAATCTTTCTTTCGTTAAAATTATCAATAAAGGTTAATGGAATAGTCCCACCATAATTTTCACTATATTGAGGATTTCAATAATTATTCTAACCGTGTTGGGTCTCATTTATTATTTTGAATTCTCTTTGGGATGCAAATCTTTCTAAAAAAGACTATCAATAACAGTCGATATGTGGGTACAGGACCCATATAAAGGTACATCCTCTTTTCGAACCAAAGTAAATATTTATTAACATTACGAAGTAATGTTACCTTGGCGGTAAATGTTGGCAGCAATTTACCATGGCAAATACCCCATACGAAAATCCCGATAGAGTTCAGATAGTTTGAATGTCCATCTCATGGTGGATGGTAAGTGTGGATTTTCTATACCCTACACAGCTATTTGGTGGTCAAATACGACTCCTAAAGTTTGTGGTCGGTTAATACTGAAGGGGTCAAAGGGGTCCAAAAACATTTTTTTAGGCTTTCTTCTGGTCGGTCAGTCTGTCTAATAATGTACGTTATTGAAAATGGGATATATATGTCAACGTTTTGTTATACCTCCATTTGGAAACGTATTTCATCCGAATTGGATGTAATTTGATACTTTGGGTTCTCACAAGGTAATACGTCTTCTCACCAATAATTATCTATATTGGTCCTTATTTTAGTATAGTCCCCATTAACGGGATCTCCCAAATTTCGGCATTTTCGGAGTTTGGACTCCTTTTCTATCCGATATGTAATTTGGTATTTTGAATTCTCTTTGGGTGTCAAATCTCACTAGCGAAAATTCTCAACATAGGTCCACATTTTAGAATAGCCTGCATATATAAGGTACCTCCAAAATGTCTGTATTTTAAGGTGTATGGGCACGGTTTACAACCGAATTGATTTTAATGTGGTACTTTGGCTTCTAATTGTGTAATACATAATCCCATTAAAAATTATAAATATTGATAAAGAAACCTCCAAAAGTTCGGTATATTGGGGCGTTTTATAATGCTATTTATCCGAATTGGCTGTATTTTGGTATTTTGATTACTCATTGGGTTTGAAATCTCAATACCAACAATTCTCAATATTGGTCCGCATTTTAGGATAGCCCCATTTTAGTGATATTTTGAGATTAACCGAATTGGCTCTCATTAGGTTGAAATCTTCGTACCAAAAATTGACCATGACATAGTCCGTCATATATAAAAATACCAAATGATTACAGGTATTTTAAATGTCTACATTGTGGCTTTTCAATACAAATATAGATATTCCAATTTATAAAATGTTTGGGAATCGTTGAATGGGCATCGAGGTCACTTATTATTCGTTATAAAGGGCTGTCGGATTCGTCAGGAATATTTACCATAAAAAATATCTCACTATACGATTAACAGAGAGACAGATGCGGGTCCCATTTTTTATACCCTTCACCACACTGTGATACAAGGTATTATGTCATTCTGCATATGTTTGTAACAGGCAAAAGGAAACGAGATGGACACATGGTTCCTTTTGAGAATATGCATAGAATCACTTTCTGAGTCGATTTACGCATGTCCGTCCGTCCGTCTGTCTGTCCATGTTAAATTGTAAACAAAGTACAGGTCGCATTTATGATCCGATTTGGATGAAATTTAGCACAAGTCAATTATTTGGCCCAAGGACGAACCCTATTGAAATTGGGAAAATCGGTTCAGATTTAGATATAGCTCCCATATATATTTTCGTCCGATTTAAGGTAAATGTGGCATCAAAGTCCCTATATATATTTCGATTTGCATGAAATTAGGCATAGAGTACTGAATTACGTCCAGAATGATATGTGCCAAGTTTCGAGAAAATCGGTTCAGATTTAGATATAGCTCCCATATATAGTTTCGTCCGATTTAAGGTAAATGGTGCACCAAAGTCCCTATATATCTTTCGATTTGCACGAAATTTGGCATGAAGTACTGAATTGGGTCTAGAATGACGTATGCGAAGTTTCGTGAAAATCGATTCAGATTTAGATATAGCTCCCATATATATTTTCGTCCGATTTTATGTAAATGGTGCACCATATATCTTTCGATTTGCATGCAATTTTTCATAGTGTACGGAATTGAGCCTAGAATGATGTGTGCTAAGTTTCGTGAAAAACGGTTCAGGTATAGATATAGCTCCCATATATATTTTCGACCGATTTTACGTAAATGATGCACCAAAACCCCATATATCTTTCGATTTGCACGAAATTTGGCATGAAGTACTGAATTGAGTCTAGAATGATGTGTGCTAAGTTACGAGAAAATCGGGTCAGGTTTAAGGTAAATGGGACACCAAAGTCCCTATATATCTTTCGATTTGCACGAAATTTGGCTGATCTTACATAATTAAGTCCAGAATGATGTGTGCTAAGTTTCGAGGAAATCGGGTCAGATTTAGATATAGCTTCAATATATTTTCGTCCGATTTTATGTAAATGGTGCACCAAAGTCCTTATATATCTTTCGATTTGCATGAAATTTTTCATAGTGTACGGAATTGAGCCTAGAATGATGTGTGCTAAGTTTCGTGAAAAACGGTTCAGGTATAGATATAGCTCCCATATATATTTTCGGCCGATTTTACGTAAATCGGGTCAGATTTAGATATAGCTCCGATATATTTTCGTCCGATTTAAGGTAAATGTGGCAACATAATCCATATATATTTCGATTTGCACGACTTTTGGTATAGCGCACTGAATTAGGTCGAGAATGATTTATGCTAAGTTTCGTGAAAATTCAGTGCAATCTACCGAAGTTACATTAGCCTTTCGTGTGTCAAGTGTTCTTGAAATCGGTTCAGATTTACATATAGCTCCCATATATATTTTCGTCCGTTTTAAGTGAATGGTGCACTAAAGACCCATAGCTAGGCCGATTGACACAACGTACTGAATCTCTGGCAAATTTCCCTGAAATCGGTTCAGATTTAGATATAGCATGTTTTATATATATATATATATATATATAATTTCGACCTATTTATGTTTGTTTGATATTACATTTTAAAGAGTGAAACATATTAAATAGCTTGTGTACAGTTTGCTTTAAATCTATTTACAAAATATAGAATAGGTTGCAGAATGGTCGGTTTACTTATCGATAAAGATCGCATATTTAAGTCCGTTGAATTTCATGTCAATGTTCCTTCGTAAAGGCGATGTCGGACACATATGTACAATAAACTCGAAGTGGTGAAGGGTATCACATAGTCGGCCCAGTCCGACTTTACTACTTTCCTTGCTGGTTTTTGCTATCTACCGATTAAACTTAAATGTCTACAAGGGCTTTAATCCCCAAATGGAATTTCCCAACCCTCAAGCCATGAGTTCCATTTTGATACATAATTTTACATATAGAAATATTGTATTTATTATAGGAACTACACATGTTTGGACAATCGGAACGAAAGATTGATGGCATACGACCAATAGTTTTTAGTGCCGATTCCTAACAACGAATCTCCACATTGGAAAAAATATTTGAGCCGAAAATTTATTTAACAAATTATTTACTTATAAGCTAAGATGTCGTTATAACCATAACCCACTGTAGTAACCTCTCGTTAGGTGTAATTCGACATTTATATATACATAGCTCTTAAATCCGCCGTAACCAATTAGTACATTACAATTTAATTTTGTATGCGTATATTTCATTATTCTATATGTATTTTTATATTTTGAAAATATATTGTTTATAAAAATATTACACGGCTCAATGTCTTCAGTATATAAATCAAATACCCTATCTGCCAATCATCAGTAGGAATTTTAATCAACTCATTGACACAATGAATAAACTAATCTTTATAATTGTTGGAATTTTATTCACCCAGGTATTATTATAGATCAGAATAATAGATCTAATTTTTTGTAATTTATTAATGGAAAATTTACTTTTTCATCAGAAGGTCTTTGCCGATGACCACGATTGGTTTCCTAAAGATCCTGATGCCGTAGAAGAACAATGTAAGAAAGAAAATCCAATATCGGATGAAACTGAAGCCGCTATGTTTCAAGGTGTCGTCCGCAATTATCCCGATATGACAGCGTACATTACTTGTATAGCTAAACGCATGAAATTCTATACAAGTGAAAATGGTTTCGATGCTGAACGATTAGTGCATTTTTTGAATAAAATGAATCATTTATATAATCGTAATGGTGTCGTAGAATGTGTTAAAAAGTATGATGAAATTAAACCGGAAAGCGAAATGGTTTATCTCGTCTCGAAGTGTGTTAAGGAGGAAAATGTGCCGAAGGAGGATTTGATTTAAGAATGAAAATGATATTGGATTTTGTTGTTGTAAAATGAAATAAGTTCAATTAAATAAAAAATATTGGTCATATGACTCTCAACATTATTGTGATAATAATATTGGTCCAATTTTTTAGGGCAGACACCATATAACGAAAAGTCAAAATTTGTGTATTTTGGAAATTTGTCTGTAATTTCAAATTTTTTTTGTATTCTTATTGCGCAGACAACCCACTACCAAACATTATCAATATTTGCCCAATTTTCGGGCAGGCCCCAATGAAGACTTCCCAATTTTCCATAATTTAAGGATTTTAGAAACGTTTTGCACTGAATTAGCCGTAATTATTTATTTTCGTTCTCATTGGATGCCAAATCTTCCTTTCGTTCAAATTACCAATATAGGTTAATGGTTAGGAATAGTCCCCCATAATTTTCACTACATTGAAGATTTCAATAATTATTCTAACCGTGTTGGGTCTAATTTAATATTTTGAATTCTCATTGGGATGCAAATCTTTCTAAAAAAAACTATCAATAACAGTCGATATGTGGGTATAGGACCTATATAAAGGTACAGCCTCTTTTCGAACCAAAGTCAATATTTAGCATTACGAAGTAATTGTAATTCGTGTAATTTCGAGACCTTGGCAGGGGAAAAATCTTCGCAGAAATTTGGCAGCAATTTACCGTGGCAAAGACACCACACGAAACTCCCGAGAGAGTTCAGATATTTTGAATGTCCAACTCATGGTGGAGGGTAAGCGTGGAATGTGTGTACCCTACACTACTATATTGTCAGGGTATTATAAGGATGCGTGTCCAAATGGTAAAGATCTATTAATATTAGGTTGGGGAGAAAGAAATGCACTATAGGACTTTATTTCACATGCTTTGTAATGTTCGCCACCGTTTTGTTGTATGATTTGTTGCCGTTTTAAAGGTAACAACATACTGCCTCTCTCATAGCAGTCCTGCTTTCTCTTTGCAAAAAACTCTAGTAGTCGATTTTCTCAATCCATCCCAGATACCAATTTTTATCATTAAAAAAATTTCGCAATGCTAGAAAAAGATCATAATCGCTTCTTCCCAGCCGAGCTCCCGAAGTGTCTGGCGAGTCAATGTAGATGTGCGTGGCCTAGCGTTGTTCCTCGACACCTCTCCTGTTGGCCAATTCTGGCTGTTTCTAGCCAATTGATATCTTCAAACGGCCCAGTTGTTGACTGTAAAGATCAGAAAGTAGCGTTTCGCCATCTGAAAGGAACTCATAATAAATAATCCCCTTCCAGTCCCACATAATGCAGAGCTGAACCTTCCTGGTAGTTATTCCTGGTTTGACCACCGTTTGAGGTACTTCACCGCTCTTTGACCATGATCGTTTTTGTATGTGATCCATTTCTCATCTCCAGTCACCATCCGTTTAAGAAATGGGTCTATCTCGTTTGACCAATGCTTTGCAGATGGAAATTCGATCCATCCTATTTTTTTCTATTAATTGGTGTGACATCCAAATATCGAACTTTTTTATAAATCTAACTTTGTGTAAATGGTTTAAAACTGTTAATGGTCGATTTTTAGCTCATGGGCGATGTTACGACTGCTAACATGATGGTCAATTTCGACCATTTCTACGATTTTATCGACATTTTCATAATGGATTTCTTTTTCCCCAACCTAATATTGAGGGGGGATGTATATGTAAAACCCCCAAATATTCGGTATTTTGAAGATTTGTGGAACGTTTTTCAACCGAATGCGATGTAATAGGCAATCCGGGTTCTCATAAGGCAATACATCTTCTCGACCGTAATTATCTATATTGGTCCCTATTTTTGTATAGCTCTAATATAACGGTACCTCTCAAATGTCGGTATTTTACATATTTTGGGTGTCAAATTTCACTACCGAAAATTCTCAACATAGGTACCTCCAAAAAAATCAGTATTTTGCAGTGTATGGACACGTTTTACAACCGAATTGGTTCAAATTTGGTAATTTGGCTTTTACCAAATTTAATTGGTTGGCATAGGGGATGATAGATACCAAGCAACGGCTCTGATTGGCTTTAACATGGCGAAGTCCAGACTTATCTTGGTCCCTCTTTCATCTCAATTGTGGACACTGACCTCCCCGCTGTGCCACCTGGGGAGCTATTCTCATCACCCGATGAAATAGTGAGCTAATATGTGCCGCGAGTTCACCTATAAGAACTATAAAAAATGGGTTGAGGCGTCGGGTTAGTTTCCCACTCTCGGAAAACCCAACCTGCTATGAAAAATAAAAACAAACCCTCTAATGTTGACGACCCCCGCAAACGTATAAAGGATCACGATCTACGAATTTGCACTTTGAATGTGCGCACGTTGTACAGAACAGGCGCACTGTTCGCTTTGGCGGAAGTACTCAAGAAGTACAAAGCCGATATTATTGCCTTATAGGAAATGCGAGGGAAAGGGACAGGCGTAAGTAAATCAGACGATTACGCCCTGTATTATAGCTGCCATGAAACGAGACAAGAATTTGGCTGCGGATTTATGGTTAACAGGAGAATAAAATACCTCGTCTCCAGATTCACTCCAGTAGATGAGCGAATTGCTATAATCCGTATAAAAGTTCTTCTACATCAGACTCATTTGCACCCATGCTCCGATCGCAGATAGAGATGAACAGACCAAAGACATATTTTACGAGCGCCTAGAAACAGCATATGACCGTTGCCCTGGCCATGACATTAAAATTCTGCGTTTGTAGGTAGTTGGATGGTCCTAGTCCTAAGGGACTACATTTCAAGGCCATAGCCCAATTATAAAATCAGGGTGTCTGTAGTGTTGTATTTCTTTTTTTATATATATAAAAATCTCGATTGATTCTAGATATTTTGAATACACAACTCTTGGCAGAGGATTAAAAAAAGTTCAAAAATTTAACGATTGTCTTCTTGTAATATTTTATGTTTGTTCATGTGCTAAAAATATACATATACACAAATAAAAAATTATTCACTATATTCCGGTGCCTTATTGACTTTTTGTATACACTGTGCAACACTATAGACCATTTCAGTTTCCGGTGTAACCTCTCTAAATTTCTCTACACACTCTTCGACACCATTACGATTATATAAACGATTCATCTTCTTTAGGGAATACAGCAATCTTTCCATATCGAAACCATTTTCCGTTGTATAGATATGCATGGCTTTAGATGTGCAAATAATATAAGCAATCATATCGGCATTAGTATTGGATGGTACGGCCACGGTTTTCTCAGCCATTCGAAATGAGTTTTCACATTCAAGTTTAATTTGATGAAAATCTTTGGGCAACCAATCAAGCTCAGCGTCGGCCAGAACCTTTGAACAGAATAGAGTATTTCAATTAGACAGTAAAAAAATAAATTTATTATAATACCTGAGTGAGGAAGAGAATTCCGACAATTGTAAAAATTATTTTAATCATTGCTTTAACGAGTAGATTAAATTGTGAACTGAAGATTGACAGTTGTTTTATTTGATTTAAATACTAAAGACCGTTAACTGAGAAATTTATTATTGTAGTGGAACTGGAAAAACCGATTGAATATGGTACAAATATATCAAAGATAATAATAAACAGTTGTGTTTCCATGAATAGTTTCTAGAATATACATACAATTCCTTTCTGGTTCGATTTATGTATTTATGTCCGTCTTTCCATTTATATTTGTAACGAATATACAGGTCGCATTCTTTTTCTTTGCTTTTTCGAAGTATGTTGGGTTTTCCGAGAGTGGGCAACTAACCCGACGCTTCAACCCATTTTTTATAGTTCTTATGGGTGAACTTCGGCACATATTAGCTCACTATTTCATCGGTTGATGAGAATAGCTCTCCAGGTGGCACCGCGGGGAGGTCAGTGTCCACAATTGAGATGAAAGAAGGACCAAGATAAGCCTGGACTTCGCCATGTTAAAGCCAATCAGAGCCGTTGCTTGGTATCTATCATCCCATACGCAACCCTAAAAAAATAAAAAAAAAACTGTGAGCGTAGCGGGGCCGACCATAGAATACCCTACACAACTTTCACGAAAGTCTAACTTTCTGTGGTTTTATGTTCTGAGGTTGGGCTAGATGTCAACAAATATTACTAATATTCAGTACAGCCTTTCTAACTACTTGTCTAGATTCCCTTCACCCTTTGTGTTGTAAAGTTCGGCTATCTATTGTGGCCTATAGATCGACTTCAAATTACACAAAAAATAAGTTTTCGGTCCACTTTATCCCAAAACTACTATCTGATCATCACCGAAAATTATGGGCGTTGTCCTTGACCATACCTGGATCCTCATGGAAAATTTCAAAGCGATCAGCTCTATATTTCCGCCCTCTAGTGAGGTAATGGATTAATAAATAATATGTGAATACGCAACCACCTGTAAATATTTATGTGTAACTCCCACATTCGGGTACATACGACAATATTTGGTATCGATTTAAAGGTCAACGACTCCTCTTTGATAAAACTATCAACATTTGTGGTCTATGTCCTTCAGGAGTAAATATATACGGTATAGAATACAAATTTTGTAATTTTTCACAAAAGTCATGGTCCATTTGACCCCGCTAAATATTGACCAATCTTTATCAAAACAGGCACTCTTATTCTTTGGCCCTATCCCCTTCTTCCTGTAAAAATTCGCGATGTTTGGGGCATAATTGCGGCCTCTGGAGCGACCAGAAAAACAGAAAAATATTTAGTATTTGGCCCATTTCATCCCCTAAATATTAACCGATCTTTACCAAAAACAATAGGGGTCTTCATTGGCCAGAACCCATCCTACATGCAAAATTTCGTGAAGATTGGTCCATAGCTGTGGCCTGTATCGTGCTTACAAATTATAATGGACAGACACATGATCGATTCAGCTAGTCGAGATATGACGATCGGTATACTTAAAGGTGGGTCTAGGACCAATATTTCGCGGCGTTACAAACTTTTGGGGCTGCACAAAGCTATAATACCCTGACAACATAGTTGTGTAGGGTATAATACCACACCACCATTCACAATATCATACCCACTCACAGTCCTTTCCTCTAATTGTAGTTTTTGATCTGTTTTTTTTTCTGTTCTCTAGACTGGGCTGCGTTCAATTGAAAATCTATATAATCCCTGCATGTTTGGATCGCTTTTTGAAAAATATGGAACTGGGGGATATAGCCCATCTTCTTGCTTTTGTATTAAAATCGATCCAAAACCCGATGCGCTTACATCACTATGCAACTCTGTTTCCCTCCTCGGGTTGTAGATCACTAATATTGGATACCAGAAACTTCTTAAGAATTTCAAGGGCTCTGTTACATTCATCAGCGATTACATATTTAGCTCTGCCCTTCGGTATAAACGCTTCATTGAGAAAATGTGTGCATGTTCAATACCTGTTTTTGAAAATTTATATCCTAATACATTTAAGAACTTTAAGCATCAACCCCTACTAACCTGATCAAACTCTTCTCCAACAAGATAACGTGTTTTTCTAGTGTTTTTGAAGCTCTTACAATGTCATCCTTATATATATTACCATTTCATTTTTGTACAAAAAGGCAAGGAACGGCTGGAATATAGCCGGCCCATTTTTAAGTTCAAGTGGTAGCCTTCACCGAATCTTCGTCCAATCTGACCTGATAAAAAACTGACTTCAAATCTATAATGGTAAACCATGATTCTCCCACTAAATTTTCTAATCAATCCTTTATCAGTTATTATATACGAATCGTCATATCTCTACTAGCTGTGTCGATCTGTCCATCTGTCCATTAAGATTTTTAATAAAGTTAACGGTCAGAGGTGTGAACCACTTGTCAGGAATTTGTACTTATCCGGTTCTGGCCAAAAAAAAAACATTTATTGTTTTTGGTAAAAACGTGCAATGTTTTCCTGTTAAAGTCAACCAGAAGCATTTTTATTTGTTTTTTTTTCTGATCGCTCTATAAAAATATTGAGCGGATCAAATGGGCCAGACTGTTGTATGAAAAATTATTGAATTGACATTCTATGGGGAATATATACTCGTAAAGGACATAAACCCGATATGTTGATAATATATAAATGTGATGTAGTTGACCTTTTATTGACACCAATTATATTTTATACCTTATGATCAAGGACAACACATGTTGTTGTTGTAGCAACTGTCTAAATGTTTGTTGTACTTTTTTTGCATTATTTCGATTCTGACTCCTCTGTATCCCGGTTCTGGAAGGTTGCAATCTCTATCGGCTGCGTCCAAAGAGATTCTGGAACAAATGAGTGGGTTTTAGCAGGGCAGTTAAAGAGAGGTCCATGTCCAATTCGGGCCCACTCTCGTTTAACTAGGCAGCTGTCGTTCTTCTGCTGCTATAGGTGTTGGGTGGACTCCAAGTACTGCATTTTCACATGCCTGTTGTTCTGGGGTTTCTTTTATACCGTTGGACATCTCCTTTTTTAAAGATCATGTAGGTCTCTCCTTACATGCCTTGGTGGAGGAATTCTATGCATAAGATGAGGCATGGATGATTCCTGCGATAACACCCAAGTAGGTACTGCATCGACAACATTCTGTTGTGACGATGTACGGGTAAGACCATTGCCTCCACATATAAATGGTCCACTGGTGTCATAAGCCGGCACCCTGTCGCAGTTCTCAGGGCGGCATTCTGGCAGGTTTGAATGTTCTTACACTGGGTATCGCTTACATTCGCGAACCACACTGCAGCCGCATAGCTTATTGACCTATTTCCTTTTAGCGGTGACTTGCGCGGACGATAATAAATAAGCTGTGAAGCGTTACACGCAAATTTTTGAGCTAGTTTGTGGTCGGAATTAGTGCACAATCGACCATTATGTTCAGGGGAGCTTAATTCCTGCCGTGGTGCACAGAGTGGCTGTGGTTTTAGCGGCGGATATCTTCATATTCCTCAGCTATATAGACAATTAACTTTTCGCAAATGTCATGTATAATGGGACCCGACGCCATGATCGTACAATCAGCCTCATGAATTACGATATCTATGCCGCCCGGTGGTTGTGGAATTTCAGAAAAGTAGAGGTTAAACTGTTCCGGAGATATGAACCCACCTTGGGGAACTCACTGTTTCAATCTACGGGGTTTAGACTTCTTGTTTCTGAATTCCACATATGACTGGCGACTAACACATCCAACGTTCCAAACTAGGCCGGAGGATGGTCTTCTCTATAAGGCTTTCGATAAGTCAAGAGCCACTAAGACTGTTCTGTCGCACGGTCTCTTCTGGTTAAGTCCTCTGCTTACATGTGTAGTTATGTCTTGTAATGCTGTAGTTGTACTGTCCATCCTCCGGAACCCATTTTGTAATGAGGGTACGATTCATCCCTGCTGACATCCTTGCCTGACTTCAGGAACGGGACCACCCTGCCTATTTTCCAGGCTTCAGGAACAATGTGGGTGGCTAACGACAGGTTGAGTACAGCAGTTAAGTACTCTTCACCATTTCCATGGAGATTTCTTCCAGGCCCAACGCTTTGAATGATTTAGGGTTTCGAGTGACATCTGTAACACCATCCTTCGTAAATTGTGGTGGTACCTCCTCGGCTCGGAGGGCTTTAATACGACTAAGGGCTCTAATCGTCTTGTCACTCTCGGTGTGCTCTATAAACTGCCGGTTAAAAAAACTCGCTCACCTCTTCGGATCAGTCACCGTTACATCGTTAAACACAGCCGTTCTATCGAGTTGCAAAGTTTCAGGTGGTCTAGCCACTTTTTCCTCTTATGCTCGCATACTAATCTTCTGACTGCAAGAATGAGTTCTTTCACCCTTGGTTCTTCAGGTTGTTGTATACAAACTGAAAATGATAAAAAAACGCTAGATGCTAGATCACCAACACTAAAAGTGCTAAATATTTTCCATTTCAATCTTAATATAATATTCATTATAGAAAACTCTACATCAGGTTCGCAGATAGAGAATAAGATACAACTTTATTCTGGAGGACATTCGCATATCCTTTAGGCATAGATAATATTAAAGTATTATTTCAGGCGAGATTGCTTCCCAGATAACTTTTCCGGCATCAAACAAATCTTCTTTAGATTGGTTTAATTTTGAGTTAATGCTTACAAAACAAATTCTGGGTTAAGATTTTTCCGACTGTTATAAGTGTGTTTTTGTTTAAGTTATTCTTTATAGAACTATAACAGTTATATGATTTGTAAATCTCACCTATATCTCCCTACCTTGATTATATTTAATACTAACCAATGGGAAACATTTTGTTATCTCCTACAATTTTTACAAAGCAATGCACTTTTGAAATATTTTCAATTTTTATATATAAGACAAAGAACATAGTGATTAGTATAAAAACAGAGCTAACTGTTCCTTATTATCAATTGTATTTGAGACCCGTTCGGCTAATCACCTCACATCATGAAAGTAATAATATTTGTTTCGCTAAGCATCATTCTTACTAAGGTATGAACATAAACATTATATGTACTCATATTTTAATTAAATTTATTCTTCAATGTCCTTTTACAGGCCCTGGCCGATGATACTCACGATTGGTATCCCAAAGATCCTGTTGCGGTACAGCAGAAATGTCGCGAAGCACACCCATTAAGTGAAGAATCACGTTCGGATCTCGAAAAGGGTCAAGTCCACAATCATCCAGATTTGGTAGCACTGTTTGTTTGTACTGCAAAAGCTATGAATTTCTATACTACCGAAAAAGGATTCGATGCGGAGAGAGTGGTGTATGCTTTAGAGAAAATTAATCGTTTACACAATCGCCAAGCAGTCGAGGAATGTGTAAAAAATAATGAAAATGTTGAAACCGAAAATGAAAAGGTTTTTAGTGTCGCCAAGTGTATTGAAGACAAAAATGACCCGGTGGCAAAAGATTGAAAGTCGTGATGTTTTTTGAGAACTAAATTGATAAAAAAATGTAATGAGATTTGAAAAAAGTAAAAAATGTGCTTTATTTCATAGATTGTTGAAAAAAAATTAGGAGGGATTCTTTATCGACGACCTGAAGAGAGTCCTTATACACGAGCTGAAGTAGTGCGTTTTTATGGAGGCAGTATTTATTAATGGGTTGAAACAGAGAGACTCTATAGGCAAGTCGAAGCAATGTTAACTAAATCGGACAGTCTTCTTAGAGGAGTTAAAGCTGGGTGTCTTCATAGTCGAGATGAAGCAGGGAGTCTGTACAGACCAGCTGAAGCTGCGAGTCTTTCATAGACGATCTGAAGCATGGAGCCTTTCATAGACGAGCTGAAGCAGGGAGTCTTTCATAGACGAGCTGAAGCAGGGAGTCTTTCATAGACGAGCTGAAGCAGGGAGTCTTTCATAGACGAGCTGAAGCAGGGAGTCTTTCATAGACGAGCTGAAGCAGGGAGTCTTTCAGAGACGAGCTGAAGCAGGGAGTCTTTCAGAGACGAGCTGAAGCTGGGAGTCTTTCATAGACGAGCTGAAGCTGGGAGTCTTTATAGACGAGCTGAAGCAGGGAGTCTTTATAGACGAGCTGAAGCAGGGAGTCTTTATAGACGAGCTGAAGCAGGGAGTCTTTATAGACGAGCTGAAGCAGGGAGTCTTTATAGACGAGCTGAAGCAGGGAGTCTTTATAGACGAGCTGAAGTAGGGAGTCTTTATAGACGAGCTGAAGCAGGGAGTCTTTATAGACGAGCTGAAGCAGGGAGTCTTTATAGACGAGCTGAAGCAGGGAGTCTTTATAGACGAGCTGAAGCAGGGAGTCTTTATAGACGAGCTGAAGCAGGGAGTCTTTATAGACGAGCTGAAGCAGGGAGTCTTTATAGACGAGCTGAAGCAGGGAGTCTTTATAGACGAGCTGAAGCAAAAAGTCTTTATAGACGAGCTGAAGCAGGGAGTTTTTATAGACGAGCTGAAGCAGGGAGTTTTTATAGACGAGCTGAATGTAGTCTTTTTAGGTGATGTATGGACGAGCTGAAGCAGGGAGTCTTTACAGACGAGCTGAAGCAGGGTGTCTTTCATAGACGAGCTGAAGCAGGGAGTCTTTCATAGACGAGCTGAAGCAGGGAGTCTTTCATAGACGAGCTGAAGCAGGGAGTCTTTCATAGACGAGCTGAAGCAGGGAGTCTTTCATAGACGAGCTGAAGCAGGGAGTCTTTCATAGACGAGCTGAAGCAGGGAGTCTTTCATAGACGAGCTGAAGCAGGGAGTCTTTCATAGACGAGCTGAAGCAGGGAGTCTTTCATAGACGAGCTGAAGCAGGGAGTCTTTCATAGACGAGCTGAAGCAGGGAGTCTTAATAGACGAGCTGAAGCAGGGAGTCTTTCATAGACGAGCTGAAGCTGGGAGTCTTTCATAGACGAGCTGAAGCTGGGAGTCTTTCATAGACGAGCTGAAGCTGGGAGTCTTTCATAGACGAACTGAAGCAGGGAGTCTTTCATAGACGAGCTGAAGCAGGGAGTCTTTCATAGACGAGCTGAAGCAGGGAGTCTTTCTTAGACGAGCTGAAGCAGGGAGTCTTTCATAGACGAGCTGAAGCAGGGAGTCTTTCATAGACGAGCTGAAGCAGGGAGTCTTTCATAGACGAGCTGAAGCAGGGAGTCTTTCATAGACGAGCTGAAGCAGGGAGTCTTTCATAGACGAGCTGAAGCAGGGAGTCTTTCATAGACGAGCTGAAGCAGGGAGTCTTTCATAGACGAGCTGAAGCAAAGGGGTCTTACATAGACGAGCTGAAGCAGGGAGTCTTGATAGTCGAGCTGAAGCAGGGAGTCTTGATAGTCGAGCTGAAGCAGGGAGTCTTTCATAGAAGAGCTGAAGCAGGGAGTCTTTCATAGACGAGCTGAAGCAGGGAGTCTTTCATAGACGAGCTGAAGCAGGGAGTCTTTCATAGACGAGCTGAAGCAGGGAGTCTTTCATAGACGAGTTGAAGCAGGGAGTCCTTCATAGACGAGTTGAAGCAGGGAGTCTTGATAGTCGAGCTGAAGCAGGGAGTCTTTCATAGAAGAGCTGAAGCAGGGAGTCTTTCATAGACGAGTTGAAGCAGGGAGTCCTTCATAGACGAGCTTAAGCAGGGAGTCTTTCATAGACGAGCTGAAGCAAGGGGGTCTTACATAGACGAGCTGAAGCAGGGAGTCTTGATAGTCGAGCTGAAGCAGGGAGTCTTGATAGTCGAGCTGAAGCAGGGAGTCTTTCATAGACGAGCTGAAGCAGGGAGTCTTTCATAGACGAGCTGAAGCAGGGAGTCTTTCATAGACGAGCTGAAGCAGGGAGTCTTTCATAGACGAGCTGAAGCAGGGAGTCTTTCATAGACGAGCTGAAGCAGGGAGTCTTTCATAGACGAGCTGAAGCAGGGAGTCTTTCATAGACGAGCTGAAGCAGGGAGTCTTTCATAGACGAGCTGAAGCAGGAAGTCTTTCATAGACGAGCTGAAGCAGGGAGTCTTTCATAGACGAGCTGAAGCAGGGAGTCTTTCATAGACGAGCTGAAGCAGGGAGTCTTGATAGTCGAGCTGAAGCAGGGAGTCTTTCATAGACGAGCTGAAGCAGGGAGTCTTTCAGAGACGAGCAGAAGCAGGGAGTCTTTCATAGACGAGCAGAAGCAGGGAGTCTTTCATAGACGAGCTGAAGCAGGGAGTCTTTCATAGACGAGCTGAAGCAGGGAGTCTTAATAGACGAGCTGAAGCAGGGAGTCTTAATAGACGAGCTGAAGCAGGGAGTCTTAATAGACGAGCTGAAGACGGAATCTTTATAGAAGAGCTGAAGCAGGGAGTCTTTCATAGACGAGCTGAAGCAGGGAGCCTTTCATTGACGAGCTGAAGCAGGGAGTCTTTCATAGACGAGCTGAAGCAGGGAGCCTTTCATTGACGAGCTGAAGCAGGGAGTCTTTTATAGACGAGCTGAAGCTGAAGGAGGGAGTCTTTCATAGACGAGTTGAAGCTGAAGGATGGAGTCTTTCATAGACGATCTGAAGCAGGGAGTCTTTTATAGACGAGCTGAAGCAGGAAGTCTTTCATAGACGAGCTGAAGCAGGGAGTCTTTCATAGACGAGCTGAAGCAGGGAGTCTTTCATAGACGAGCTGAAGCAGGGAGTCTTTCATAGACGAACTGAAGCAGGGAGTCATTCATAGACGAACTGAAGCAGGGAGTCATTCATAGACGAACTGAAGCAGGGAGTCATTCATAGACGATTTGAAGCAGGGTGAACGGAGTCTTTCATAGACGAGCTGAAGGGAGTCTTTATAGTCAAGATGAAGCAGGAGTCGTTATAAACAAGCTGAAGAGAGTTTTTCATAGACGAGCTGAAGACGAATGGAGTTATTATGCCCGAACTGAAGGGAGGCTCTATAGACGAGCTGAAGGGAGTATTTATGGACGAGGTGAAGGTAGTCAATCATAGTCGAGCTGAAGGGAGAACTCATATACGAACTGAAGGGAGTTTTTCAAAGACGAGCTAGAGTTAGTCATTCATAGACGAGTGAAGGAAGTCTTTCATAGACGAGCTGAAGAGAGTCAATATAGACGTGGTAATGGAAGTCTTTATAGACGAACTGAAGGGAGTCTTTATAAACGAGCTGAAGGGAGTCTTTATGGACTAGCAAAAACAGGGACTAGCTAAAAATAACCTTTATAGACCAGCTGATGCAGAGAGTATATATAGACTAGCTAGTCAAAATATGGACCGCCTATGTAGACAAACGTAGGGAAGTCTTGATGGGTGAATTGAAAGGTCTCTTTATGGACTCCACGCTTATCGATTTATATTTTAATATTATGTTTAGATCTTTTTTTCTGCAGTTCATTTGTTGTCGTAATTGTGGTTTTTCTATTTTTCTAAATGCGGTTTTCCGTGTAAACTAGCGTTTATATGTTATGCGACGAATCGACTGATAAGAATTGTTTTTATTATTGCATTATACATATGTAAATATTATTTTAGATCAAAGATCGCCAATATAAATATGATTGCCGGTATTAGCTTGCGATTATTTGCATTTTATTTGTCTTGAAAATTACATGCAATGCATCAAGTTATTCTGCTATCAGTTGCTGCATGCATTTTAATGCAGGTATTTATTGTATTATTCTAATAAGAAAATTTCCATTAATGGTGTTCAATTTCTCCCCCTATGGAAAATCCCATAAGGTCCATGGTGTCAAAGACGATTGGTACCCCGAAAGAGCCTACAGTACCCTACAAAAGTGTAAGGATCAACATCCATTGCCCGAAGCCGTTCTGGAAGATATAGATAATGGCCGCATGGAAGATAGTCCAACGTTAAGACAACTTATTTTATGTGCCTCGAAAGCATTTAATGTTTATACCACCGAACATGGTTATAATGCGGATCGATTGGCTCATGCACTCTATCGAATCGGAATGAATCGTACATGTCGTCGTCAGGTGGCTAACGAATGTGTTACGAAATATAAGGATGTTAAACCGGAAGATGAAATGGCCTTCAACATTATTAAATGTATCATAGATAAGGAAGTTAGCCCTGAAGTGGTTGAGAGGGATGGTCCACCATCGGAATGGAAAGGTTGTGATATAAGAGCGTGAGAAATTTTGTATAATTTAATAAGAATGATAATAAATTTAAAAACTTTAAAAAAACATAGATTTCTCCGGTAGACTGATATAAGAGCTAAAGCAAGGAGTCTCTATAGAGGACCTGAATCAAGTAGTCTTTATAGAAGAGGTCAAGCAGTGAATCTGTATAGACTATATGCAAGTGGAAAAAGTGCTGAAGAAGGGAATCCTTATAGACGAGTTGATGTAGGGATTCGTTATACACGAGCTGAAGAGAGTCTCTATAAACCAGCTGAAGCAGGGAATCCTTTTTTAGTTATCTTCATAGACTAACTGAAGCTGAAACAAGGTGTCGTTATAGACGAGCTGAAGGGAGTCTTTATAGACAAGCTGAAGGGAATCTTTATAGACGAGCTGAAGCAGGGAGTCTTTATAGGCGAGCTGAAGCAGGGAGTCTTATAGGCGAGCTGAAGCAGGGAGTCTTTATAGGCGAGCTGAAGCAGGGAGTCTTTATAGACGAGCTGAAGCAGGGATGTGAAGTAGGGAGTGAGACGAGCTGAATCATGTAGTCTTTATAGAGGAGGTGAAGCAGGGAGTCTTCCAAAGTGAACTGAAGTAGGAAGTCTTTATAGAGAGCTGACGGCAGACTATATATCATAATACGATCACCTTTATAGGAAAACTTAGAGGACAAATTTATTGACTCCACCATGAACGATTTTATAGACGAACTGTAGCTGGGAGACTTTATAGACGAACTGAAGCTAGGATTATTCTTTATAGACTAGCTGAAGTAGAGTGTTTTTATAGATGAGCAAAAGTCGGAAGAATTTAAAGAGGTGAACTAGGGATACTTTATAGACGAGCACAAGCAGGGATAATGCACAGATGGGGCGAATGTGGTCTTTGTACGTGGTCTGAACGAAGCACTATACAAACTGTTCTAGATTCGAAATTTGTTTTTTATTGAAAAATCATCTGAGCCGATTTTACCCCTGTAAAAAATCGGTCTCAGACTTTAATTATACCCTAAACAACTATGCTGTCAGGTTATTATAGCTTTGAGCTGTCCCAAGAGTGTGTAACGCCGCGAAATAGACCCACCTTTAAGTATACCTATCGTCATAACTCGACTTGCTCAGTCGATCTAGACATGTGTGTCTGTCCATTTTGTAAATACAATACAGGTCACAGTAATGGACCAATCTTCACAAAATTTTGCATGTAGGATGGGTTCTAACCAATGAAGACCCCTATTGTGTTTGGTAATGATCGGTTAATATTTTGGGGATGAAACGGACCAAAAGTTTAATTTTTGTTTTCTGACCGCTCCAGAGGCCGCAATTATGGCCCAACAATTTTTACATGGAGAAGAATATCGGGCCAAAGAATAAATATGCCTGTTTGACCGATCATTAGGTCAATATTTAGCGGGTCAAACGGACCTTTACTTTTGTGTGAATTATGATAACATTTGTATTCTATAGCGTATATATTTACCCCTGAAGTACATAGACCCGAGGTAGTATATACAAGAGGAGTGGTTGACTTTTAAATTGATACCGATTATATTGTCGTATGCAGGGACGGTCGCAGGGGGCGGCCCCGGGGGGACGCCCCACAACCGACCCTATAATGTATATATGTTCTTGATCAGCGTAAAATTCTTTGACGATCTAAGCATGTCCGTCTGTCTGTCCGTCTGTTGTAATCACTCTAGCGTCTAAACGAGTTGAGATAGATCGCCAAAATTTTGCACAGAGTCGTCTTTTGTCTGCAGGCAGGTCAAGTTCGAAGATGGGATATATCGGTCCACGTTTAGGCATAGCTCCCATATAAGGGTACCTCCAATTTTGCGGTATTTTGGGGGGTTTGATCGCATTTTTCGACCGAATTCGCTGAAATTCGGTACTTTGATTCTTATTGAGTAGCAAATCTCTATACTAAAAATTATAGATATAGGTCATTTTTATCGGGTAGCCCCCATATAAGGGTACCCCCCAATTTTCGGTATTTTAGGGTTATTGAGCGCGGTTTTCATCCGAATTCGCTGAAATTTGGTACATTGGGTTCTTATTGGGTACCAAATGTCTCCCCTAAAAATTATAAATATAGGTCCACTTTTTCTGGTAGCCCCTATATAAGGGTACCTCCCAATTTCCAGTTTTTGAGGTGTTTTGACCGGATTTTTTCACCGAATTGGCTGTAATTTAGTAATTTGAGTTCTTATTGGATAGCAAATCTCTCCACAAAAAATTATAAACATAGGTAATTTTTTTCGGGTAGACCCCATATGAGGGTACCCGCAATTTTCGATATTTTGAGGTTCGTGAGCGCGTTTTTCAACCGAATTCGCTGAAATTTGATATTTTGTAGTCGTATATGGTAACAAATCTCCCCACCAAAAATTATTAATATTCACCTCTTTTTAGGGGTAGTCCCCATATAACCCCCTTTTTTATATTAAAATAGTTATCTGATTTGTTCCGTGTGTTGCGGTAGGGTAGTCGTTACAGGGAATAGTCAATTTTTACCCACAAAGACTATTTAGCCATCTGGTGTAAGCATTCCGCCTTCTAAAGATATTGTGATAAAAAAACTCAAATATGACGATAATGAAATATATCGGTAGACATTTATGCATCTCCTCAATATAGTAATACCTTCTGAAGGAAAGAATTGAGATAAACAATTAAAATATTGGGTTCAAAATTGGTATATACCGGTCATTAATAAGGCATAGCCCTCATATAATGATATCCCCAAATATTCTCTATTTCCTACACTATGTAATCAATATTGGCCCCCCTTTAGGCATACCCTTTGTAATCTAAATTACAGTAGTTTGAGGATTTTATACTCTACCATGCGTTATCAGTATCAGTCCACTTTTTGGATCTTACATATTTTAGGAAAAACCCCATTGGAAATTGCTGAAGTTTGTATTTGGTGTACATAATGGTTTACATAAATCGGTTTGTAGAATTATCAGTATATGCCTCCTTTTTGGTATCTTCCCTACATTTTCATTGCATGTATCTGTCAGTATTACTATGGTGGAGGGTATCCAAAGTTCGGCCCGGCCGAACTTAACGCTTTTTCACTTGTTATTATTATTATTGAAAACAGTAAATTTGTCAAGCCGTTTTGAAATCACGAGGAGCTATAGCTCCTACCATGTTTATTATTGAAAATGGCTTCCATATAATAGTACCCTCAAAATTTCGGTATTTTGAAGATTTATAAATGTAACGCCCATCAATTTTCACTTTAAGTATTTTTATGGTCCTAGGCGTATTTTGGAATTAAAGAAACTGTTTCAAAAATCCATTCCACATCCGCCCTAGCAACAGATTTTATTTTTTAGACACAAATTGGGATTCATGCATGACTTTTTCTATAGAAAGTTAGGTATCTTGCCCTAATTTTTCACATGAACCCGAACGAGAAACCCGCAGAGCGTCCAAAACAAAGACAAAAATACACTTTTTGGTGCAGTACGTGGCACTATAAAATGAAAATTTGCATTTAATCTTATCTTCTTATACTTTATACAGATTTTTTAATTCAATATTCAAAACATTTTTTCAAAGTTCATAATCAGATATCAACAAAATTTCCAAAAGAAACAATTTCAACAAAATCATTCCACATTAGTACATTTTCCCGGAGCACCACCGAAAATGCATTCCAAACTTAAGTACATGAAATCTTCATGATTGCCATTCACACTGTGCTCCTTGTGACTTCCCAAACACTCACGGACCAATTCCAAAGCACATTCTAAATGTAAACTACGATATATACTATATGCTATACGTTCCGGGTCAAGATCCGTCTCAGATGTATAAACATTTTGGCCATTGGCCACACACAACAAAAGGGGTTTCATATTTGGATCATCGACGAGTTTGAAGTTACGGATTTCAGTTTTAGCTTCATCACTAATCGGATATTGTTGCATGCATTGCTTTTCGATTTCGGTAGGATTTTCAGGATACCAATCGGGGATGTTGCCTAACACCTAAAGGGAATATTATTTAATAAAATATAAAATAATTTTATTGTAATTTAACTACGTACCCCAGTCGAGAACAGTACGACAAATATTATAATGTTATGCATTGTTGCTTCAGATAGTTGCTGAACTTGAACTGTATGCTTTGTTTGAAATAAGTTGGATGTTTTATAGTCAGTAAATAGTTTTAACATTTAATTAAATTTAATGTCATAATTGTTTCAAAATAATACTTAATTCGAATATAATTTAGAAAAAATTAACATGAGTTGGCATGAAGTATGTATAACTGTTACAGATTTAATATTCAATTAAAAAGTGTTATGAAATATTAATATTAAAATAATTAGCAAGCATTTAAAACCCTTTTTTAACAACAACTTAAATTTGTTGATTTTATATATTGTTGTTTTCCAACATAAAATATTTAATATTTATATATACTACTTATTGAATTTTATTTGATTATCAGCGAGAACTTTTGAATTCATCTGCAATGCAATTTTTGGTCTAAAAGACAAACAATGTTTTTTTTTTTTTTGCTCATCTCATCCAATTTGAAAGAACACGTTTCGATCTTTCCATCAAATTCGTAGCCTTCCTCCTTCTACGTGAACCATCAGTTAGCTCGCTTTTATATGCCTTTTGAACTGGGGCATCCTCATCCATTCTCACAACATGACATTGCCAACGTAGTCGCTGGTGCTCGATACGTCTGACAATGTCGATGCCTGAAAATATATGGTTCATTTGCCGGCGATATTCACCTTCGACGCAGATCGGCCAATAGATCTTTCGGAGAATTTTCCACTCAAACATTCCAATAACTGCCTCATCTGCTTGCGTATGTACCCATGCTTCTAATCCATACACCAGCAGTGGTCCTTTCCGACTTTAACTGCAGACCTTGTGCCAGTTAAAGTTATACTGCATATCCATATTAATTTTGCAGAAATACCTGACGCAGACATGGCTTTAAACACTTTTGAGCAGCAGGTCTGTAGAATGATGTCGAAAAATAGTTGGAATGTGTCGATGTGTTTTTCACCTTTTCTGAATCCTCGTTTGGTATTAAAAGACTCTGAGTGGTCCTTTGGAATTGAACTTCTGACCTTGTGCCAGTTAAAGTTATCCTGCATAGCCGTATTAATTTTGCAGGAATGCCAAACGCAGACATGGCCTTAAACACTTCTGAGCAGCAGGTCTGTCGAATGCAGTATTATAGTCGACGAAAAGGTGGAATGTGTCGGTGTGTTTTTCGTGGGTCTTTTCTATCAGTTGGCGTTATAGTAGATTTGCCAGGTCTGAAGACACATTGATACGATCCAATAATAGCGTAGATCATTGGCTTTAGTCGTTCATACAGCACGCTGGATAGCAATTTATATCCGATGCGAATTCCTCTACAGTTGGCACATATCGTCTTGTCTCATTTTCTTTTTTTTTGTGCACGGAACACAGGATGCTAAGGTATATATCATTGAGCATGCATTCCTCTCGCCAAATTGTACTAATCAGTTGGTGTATGCTCCTGATGAACGTTTGACTACCGGCCTTGAATAGTTCGGCTCGTAATCCGTCGGCACCTGCTGCTTTATTATTCATCTCTTAATTGTTCTGGAGTATCTTCTTCGCCGCCTCTATTTGATACCATAAGCTTTGCAAAATACTCCTTCCAGATCCTCAACACGCTGTCTGTATCTGTAACCAAGCTGCATTTTTTCACATCACTCCTGATCATACCATGGGTTTCTTGATGGTTCAAGTGCTGCTTTTGTTGCAGTTTGTAGGGACTGGGCAAGTCTTTGCCATTGTGCTTCTATATTAGTATCGGGACAAGAAGGGCTTTCATCAAGCAGGCGAGTAAGTTTTGCGGAGTAGGCTACTGCTACCTGTTGTGCTTGCATCTTCCGTGTTGTCGAGTTTCCGTGTTGTGTTAGATCGCACCTTAGCTGCTACATTAAGACGAGTGCGAATCTTGGCTCCTCGGATCAATCGAACGTCTAAAACACTGGATGAATGCCTTCCGTCTATCGCAACATTATCAATTGTATTTGTCGTTGTTTGATCGGAAGAAATTCATGAGTCCTGAATCTGTTTCTGCTAACTGTCATGTTTTTTGCAGCCGCGAAGTCAATCAACCACATGCCGTTGTCGGATGTTTCATCATGGAGGCTGAATTCTCCGATGGTGGGACCAAAATATTATCCTTTCCGATTTTTGCATTAAAATCTCTTAGCAGAATTTTATGGGCATGACCAGGACAGCGGTCATATGCTGTTTCTTGGAGCTCGTAAATTATGTCTTTGATCTGTTAATCTTTGTCTTCCATCGGAGCATTATCGGTTTTGTACTTTTTGAGTATATTCGCTAAAGCGTCTATTCTGTACAACGCGCGCACATTCCAAGTGCAGATTCTCAATTCGTGGTCCATTTTACGTTTGCGGGGGCGTCAACATTCGGGGTGTTTGGTTCCCTTTTTCTTTACTTTTTCATAGAGGTGGGGTTTTTAGAATGTGGGCTACTAACCCAGCGCCTCAACCGATTTTTTATAGTTATTATGGGTGAAGTCGCGGCACTTCAACGGGTGAAGTCTCACTATTTCAACGGGTGATGAAAGTAGCTACGCCTGGTGACAGCGCGGGGAGGTCAGTGTCAAAAATTGAGATGAAAGAGGGATCAATATCAGCCAGGGATTTGCCATTTAAAAGTCAATCAGATCCGTTGCTTGGTATCTATCATCCCCTACGTCACCCGCTAAACTAACACATTCATGTTTATGTTGACAACTGATGTTCTTCGGCAGTGGGTGGGTCCTTGTGACTGCATCTGCGTACAAGTTTTTCATACCATCAGCCGCAAATTTTTTGCACAATCGTAATATTGTTTCCAAACCAATATCATGTTCGAAATGGGCCCTAGGTTTATAATTGTAAATCGTCGAAATGTGGAAATTTAGACCCTAAGCCCGTCTGTTTTTACCACACAAAGTGTTAAGATGTGGAAAAATAAATCTCATTTGAAGGTAATTGAGTATCCGAATATATTTCGAAACAATTCAATCCACCTCAGATAACTGTGGCGGCAGGTATCAGCCGGATGTCCTCAGTCAGACCTTCTGAAGGCAGAGAAGTTTTGAAAACCGAAATATGTCTGGTGTCGGAACACTATTTGTTTTAAGAGTGCATGTGAAGGATTTTAGTCACACCCTATTTTTAGACTATTTCTAGAAAAGTTGGTCCAATAGCTGCTCAGGGTTTCCTCGTAAAAAATAAAACAGCTAATGGCCAATTCAATATACAAATAAAAAATCTACTAAAAACTTCTTTCTCGAATATATCAAATTTATTATTTCATCGTTTAATTCTCTTCAACTTTCTTACAATTTTCTTCAGCACCAGCCACAGTACATTTCATGATGGTGAACATTTTGGCATCGTCTGGTGTCACATCCTTGCCTTTCTCGGCACAGCCTTCAATAAACTCTGGCTTACAATCCAATTTAGCTCTTTCTTTCAAGACAACCAATAGACGATCCGGTTTAAAGCCCGTTTCGGTACTGAAAATATTTTTCTTTTCGGCCAAGCAAAGGAAGAAATTGCGTGTGTCGTGGTTATCTTCAATATTATTCGACCAGATTTGTTTTGCAGTTTCGTCGCTAATGGAATTGTCTTCACGACATTTGGCTTCAATGGCTGCTTCATCTTCGGGATACCAATCGGGACGATCAGCAAAAACCTAAGTTTTTTTTTTTGTATTATTTGTAATTGTTGATAATTTTTTTTTTTCGTAAACTTACCATTGCCGAGCAGCAAATCAATAATATGAAACTTAATTTATTCATTTTTATTACGTTTTCGTTTTTTTGATTTGTAGTAAATTCCACGGAGATCAAAAGGAAACTAATACCTCCTTGCAAATTGCATTTCCATTATATAGAAAATTCCTTATCACAAACTAATGCAGTGACATCTACTTTTACATCTGTTGTTCTAGTGTAATCCAAACTTAATTGAGCCGATTAGTCTTTTGTTTTGAAATAATTAAATTTTATTATCAGTTGTTATACAATTGTTGTAATTGGCCCTGCTAAACTTTAACCCCTTGGATTTGAGATAATGTTTATTACACTGATATGTTTGTGGGGTATATTAAAAAACAGCACCAGATGTTGGATGCTGATTAAAGTGACAGTTAACAAATTTGCCAAATTTGAGTCACTTCGGTTGAAAATATGCCGAATATTGAGTGAATTTTGAATTTGACCTCATGTCATTTGTAAACCGTGGCCCACAATGTTATAAAATGTTACTGGTGTAAAGTTCAAAGTCCCCATATTTCAAATATATAATGTTATATATATATATATATATATATTGAGTGGATTGTAATGGATTCCTGGCCCTGGTAAAGACTTCAAGAATGAACCAATTAGTGCCCAATAGAAATTGAGAAGTTTACAATATTCCGATCCATTCGGACTTGTATTGGCAACAGTTTTTGGATGTTGTTTTGTCGATAGACGGCCTTCGTAATGAAGGTATTAGACATGTGTTATGAGAAGACAATCTGAATATTCTTACACTGTATATCACTCCGCATAGTTGACTGTGTCGGAAGTCTTCGATCGTCAATTGTCATCGTAGATTGTCTCGGTCCGTGTATGGTACGGAATCCATGTTGATGTTGGACTATTGAATGTCATAGATTTGGGGACTAGTGCTCCAAATGTCTTTGATACTGGGTTGACAAAAGTGAAATCGGTCTGTACGGTTCACTCCATTTTTATATCCTTCACCACACTGTGGTACAGGGTATTATGTCTTTGTGCATAAGTTTGTAACAGGCAAAAATAATCGAGATAGACTAATGGTTCCTTTGAGAATATGTATAGAATCACTTTCTGAGTCGATTTATGCATGTCCGTCTGTCCGTCCATGTATTTTTGTTAACAAAGTACAGGTCGCATTTATGATCCGATTTGAATGAAATTTGGCACAGGTCACTTAATTGGCCCAAGGACGAACTCTATTGAAATTGGAGAAAGTCGGTCCACCTTTAGGCATAGCTTTTATATAGGGGTACCCCCAATTTTCGGTATTTTTGGGTTCTTGAACCAAATTCTTTTTATACCCTTCACCACACTGTGGTACAGGGTATTATGTCTTTGTGCATATGTTTGTAACAGGCAAAAGGAAACGAGATAGACACATGGTTCCTTTTGAGAATATGCATAGAATAACTTTTTAAATCGAATAATGCATATCCGTCTGTCCATCCGTCCATGTATGTATGTATTAACAAAGTACAGGTCGCATTTGTGATCATGATTATTTGGCCCAAGGACGAACCCTATTGAAATTGGGAAAAATCGGTTAAAATTTAGATATAGCTCCCATATATATTTTCGTCCGTCCGAAATGGTGCACCAAAGTCCCTATATATTCTTCGATTTCCACGAAATTTGGCATAGGATTCTCAATTAAGCCTAAAACGATGTATGCCAAGTTTTATTGGAATCGGTTCAGATTTAGATATAGCTCCCATATATATTTTCGTCCGATTTTATGTAAATGGTGCATCATAGTCCCTATATATCCTTCTATTTGCAAGAAATTTGGATTTATAAGTAAATGAAGAACTCAAAATGTGGCCGAACATGTGACAGGTTTCGATGAAATCGGTTTAGATTTCGATATTTTGCTTTTAATTTATTTACATAATTTTGTCCCATTGTAAGAAGGTTGCAGAATGACATGTTTAATTTGATGTTAATGGTCCTTCAAAAATGCGACATCTGTTAGGATCCCATCTATTGAATATACCCAAAGTGGTGAAGGGTATCTTATAGTCGGCCCCGTCCGACTTTACTACTTTCCTTACTGTTTTTTTTTTTTTTTGAGCTTGTCCAGTTTAAAGCTAAAATAAAATTTGTTCGGTATTTTAAGGAGTGTGAGATAATTTTCACTAAAAAACTGTAGTAAACCGTGCAATGAAAAAAACCAATAGCCTCCATGTAACCGCCCACATTTCAATTTTAACCGAATTGGCTATATTCGAAATTTTAGCTTTTTTTTTAAATATTTTCCAAGTCTTATAGAGTTTTCCTCATGGTGGAGGTATGTTTCTTATGTCCTGTTTTTTTTTTAATAGGAATCTGGCAACCCTAGATGGCATAAATGAAATTTAGTAGCGGCACAATCATAATTTCCCAAATTTGATACCATACATATCCATAACTACCTAACTCAGCAATCCAACAGAAATCATGTTTCCCAATTTCAGAATTTCAGCTTTATTGGTTCACCAATTCCTAATTGTACTAAATTTAGTATCATTTATACACATTAGTACGGATTTCCAAAACGATATATATCATACAAAAAATTGAAACCTTACTTCCCAATGTCAATGTTTCAGGCCTATCAGTTCACCCAAAATGCAAATTGTACCAAATTTATTACTTTTAGTACACATAAGTACAAATTTCCATAACTAAATTTTGTCCAAGTCCAAGTACTATTTAGTTCACATTAGAACGAATTTCTAAAACATCCACAAACCTACACTTCAATATTAATCTTAATTTGAAATATTATGATTCGAACTCTATAGGTTCACCCAAATCAAATTTCAGTTTTCCAGCTCTATCGGTTCATCGAAATCAAAATTGTACAAAATATAGTAATATTTAGTACTTTTCGTAAACATAAGTACAAATTCCAGAAAATACCTCCATTCCCAATCCTACGAGGGCAGTTCGGAAACTTCTTAGCCCAGCACTAAACGCGCGGTATAAACAGAAAAAAATTAAGTGTTTGGGAAACGTCCACCTTTGTTATGAACATATCGCGATATGTTAAATTATGAGCGATATGTTCGATCTGGCAACTCTTTCATATAGAAACAGGTGTTCAAAAAGACGCATCCGCAATTTTTTTTACAATGGAAAAATTAGAAATGCGTGCTGTCATTAAATATTTACATAAAACAGGGACAAGAAATTCATAATGAATGATTTTGGTGAAAGTATTCCTTCCTATCCAACAGTAACCACTAAGGAAAGTAGTAAATTCGGACTGGGTCGACTATATGATACCCTCCACCACTTTGGGTATATTCAACATATGTCTCCTAACAGACTCCGCCTTTCCAAAGAACATTGGCATGAAATTGAACGAACTTGATTATGATCTGGAACCTATGCTAAATTTCATTTCAATGAACCGATTTTTACCGACGAAATATATATGAGAGTTATATATAATTCTGGAACGATTTTCACGAAGCTTATCGCACATCATTCTGCGCTATGCCAAATTTCGTGCAAATCGAAAGATATATATGGACTTCGGTGCACCATTTGCCTAAAATCGGACGAAAATATACATGGGAGCTATATCTAAATCAGGACCGATTTTCACGAAACTTTGCACACATCTTTCAAGACTCAATTCAGTACGCTATGCCAAATTTCGTGCAAATCTAATGATATATAGGGACATTGATGCACCATTTACATAAAATCGGACGAAAATATATTTATGGGAGCTATATCTATATCTGCACCGATTTTCATGAAACTTTGCACACATCATTCTAGACTCAATTCAGTAAGCTATGCCAAATTTCGTGTAAATAGAAAGATATATAGGGTCTTTGGTGCACCATTTACATAAAATCGGACGAAAATATATATGGGAGCTATATCTGCACCGATTTTCACGAAACTTTGCACATAACATTCTAGATTCTATTCAGTACACTATGCCAAATCTCGTGTAAATCGAAGGATATATAGGGACATTGATGCACCATTTACATGAAATCGGACGAAAATATATATGGGAGCTATATCTAAATCTGGGCCGATTTTCCCCAATTTCAATAGGGTTCGTCCTTGGGCCAATCAAATGAGCTGTACCAAATTTCATCCAAATCAGATTATAAATGCGTCCTGTTCTGTTCTATGATTTGTGTCGCATTTCTAAACAGTCGATCAAAAACGCATAAGAATGAACATTTCTTAAGCTTCTTGGGATCGTTTTAAGGGATGAGTTCTTGAGATTTTCACTTGAAATTTTATAGGGACATTCTTGAATTAGTTTAGATTCGAATTAAATCAAAGAAATGTTTGACCCCGAGAATGGGGGGGTCCCCTTAAGCGAAATAAAATTGATTTTAAGCGTCGTTTCATTACTGTTGATGAGATATGGATCCACCACTATACTCCAGAGACAAAATAACAACCCAAACAATGGACTGAAGCTGGTATGGTTATGGCAACGGGTTTTTGGGATTTCAAAGGTATTTTATTGACTATCTGCAAAATGTACAAATTTGAGAAAACACAAAAAAAAATATTTTTTCATCAAGACAACGCACCAGAGCACAAGAATGGCTAAAATTATTCGCCTGATTTAGCACACAGTGACTTTAACTTGTTCCCAAATCTAAAAAAATCTTTGCTGGCAAGCGTTTTACCTCAAATAAAGTTGTAAATCACTATTTTGAAGACCTTCAGGAAAACTATTTTCATCAAGGAATAGAATTGCTAGAAAAGCGTTGGACTAAGTGTATTAAAGTTTCAGGAAAAATAAAAATATTTTTGAAAAACTAACTATTCTCTTTCATTGATAGGCTAAGAAGTTTCCGAACCGCCCACGTACACTTTGATGTCAATTTCAAATTTCAGGATTCCACCTCCATTCGTCCCTTTCAAATTGTACCAAATTTCTTACCCTTTTGTAATTTTCGTATACATAAGTACACACTTCCTAAACAACCTCCTTATATCGGCCGTACTTCACAACCTTGATTCGCATTTCAAATTTCTATGCTACGAAATTGTAACAAATTTAGTACATGTAGGATACTTTTAGTTTGAATTTTTAAAAACCGTTTGGGACATATATCCTACACTCGGTGATCCTCATTTCAAATTTAAGATCTCTCTTTAGTACTTTTCGTGCCGTTCTAGTACGAATTCCTACAAAAATTGATGTCAGCCTCCAAAACTCTAATCAAATCAGTGCTTTTTGGTCCGTACAAAATGTGGAATTGATGGGTCCTCCGCCATACAACCCAAACTTGAGACCTATAACTTATTTTATGATCACCTCGGTTTAAGCTCATCAAGAAGAATGATTTTCGTTTGCAGAAGATGCTGCTTAATCGTTCAAAAACCCATTCAATTGGAATGGAAAAAGTTAATCTACAATTGGTTTGAGCACATAAAATATATAAGAGATACTGGAGAATACATTGAACAACAATAAAACCAGTGTTGATGATAAATATTAGAACAGAAATAAATACATACATTAGACCTCATATACAGATGTCAAAAGTCTAACAATTCTAATTGCAACAGTTGCCTAACAACTGATAGCCTACTTTATAACTGCCAGACAAAAGACTTAACGGCCCAATTCCAATTGGTTTGCACTCCAAGAGCCCATGTCTTGTGATGATAAGAATTCACTATAAAAAGCAAATTTTCTTAGTAGGATATGATTAGTTTTCTTTCAATCTTTGTGGTTATTACAACAATAAAAGAGAATCCAGAATGAATAAACTAAGTCTTGTATTATTGATTTGCTGTTCGGTGGCGGTAAGTAAATAATAATTCTAAGATAATATAAATATTAATGATAATTATTGTTCTTAGATCCTTGCCGATCGCCCCGATTGGTATCCTGAAAATGAAACCGAAATTGAAATGAAATGTCAGGAGGAAAATTCAATTAGCACCGAAACAATGAACGACATTTGGGCTTATAAATTTGACGACACTCCAGAAATTCGTAAACTTATGCTTTGCTTAGTCGAACGTAAAAATATTTACAATAAGGAAATGGGCTTTAAAGCTGATCGTTTACAAATTGCATTGACATCGAGAATTAAAATGGATTGTAAATTGGAATTTGTTGAAAAATGTGGTAAGGAAGCAAAAGATATAACTCCAGCTGATGCCATGATCTTTAGTATAATGAAATGTATTGTCGCCGGCATGGATGAAAATTGTAAGAAAGTTGAATAGATTTTCGTAGAAGAGATATTTTTTGAAATAAAATGTGATTATTATTGATGATAAAAATTATGTGTTGTTTTTATTAAATGCTTTCTGGTCTCTCATAAGTAAGTATTATCGTATATCGATGTATGTTTGTAATGAAACAACATTTCCTAGTTCCAACAACCATGAATATATTCTTGTCGGACATGAGAGGCCACACTATCAAACAAGGAAAATTAAGGCAAGACTAAGGCATTAAAAAGTTGCCTTTAAACCTGCAATGGACAAACATGACAAGGAGGATAAACTATACATCTTATTCGTGGCCTTCCCCTTCTGCGTGCACAATCAGCTGGTTCGCTTTTATATGCCTTCTGGGCTGGGGCATCTTCATCCATTCTCACAACATGACCTAGCCAACGTAGTCGCTGCAGCTCAATACGTCTAACAATGTCGATGTCCGAGAATAGCTGGAACAACTCATAGTTTATTCGACGGCGATATTCACCGTCAACGCAGATCGGCCCATAGACCTTTCGGATAATTTTTCTCTCAAACAATGCAAGAGCTGCCTCATCTGCTTGGGTAAGTACCCACGCTTCAGATCCATACAATATTACGGGTAGTATCAGCGACTTGTAGTGTGTGAGTTTGGTCTGGCGGGAGGTGGCCTTGCTTTTGAGTTGCTTACTCAGACCATAGTAGCATCTGTTGGCCAACACTATCCTTCTCCGAATTTCAAAACTGATGTCATTCGTTTTATTTATGGCGGTCTTGCGCGCTGATACCATCAGCATGGTCTTATCGCTTTTTACTGCCAGACCCACTTTGGCAGACTCCTTCTCAATTTGTTCAAAGGTGGCTGTTACCGATGTCATCGGCGTAGGCGAGTAACATGTGTTGTTTGGTGTATAGAGTGTCATTTCTGTTCACCTTTGCCTCTCGTATGACCTTTTCCAGCAGGATGTTAAAAAGGTCACACGACAAACTGTCACCTTGTCTGAATCATTGTTCGGTATTGAAGGGCTCTGAGAGGTCCTTTCCGACCTTAACTGCTGATCTTATACCAGTTAAATTTATCCTGCATAACCGAATTAATTTTGCAGGAATACCAAACGCAGACAATGCTTAAACACCTCTGAACGGATAGGGCTATCGAATGAGGTTTTATAGTCAACAAATAGGTGGAATGTGTCGATGTATTTTTCGTGGGTTTTTTCCAGGATTTGGCGCAGAGTGAAAATCTGGTCAATGGTGGACTTGCCAGGTCTGAAGCCGCATGGTATGGTCCAATAATGTCGTTGACCATTGGCTTCAGTCGTTCACACAGCACGCTGGATATCACTTTATATGCGATGGGAAGGAGACTTATTCCTCTATAGTTGGCACATATCGTCTTGTCTCCTTTTTTGTGCACGGGACACAGGATGCTGAGGTTCCAATCATAGGGTTCCTCTAGCCAAATTGTACTAATCAGCTCGTGCATGCTCCTTACCAGCATCTGACCACCAGGTTGAATAGTTCGGCTTTTAAACCATCTGCACCTGCTGCTTTATTATTCTTCAGCCAATTAAATACTATTCTGACCTCATCTTGGCTAGGTGGTATACACTCTATGCCGACATCTATTATTGGTTCTGGGGTATCTTCTTCAACGCTACTATTTGATACCAGAAGTTTTTAAAAGGTTTGGGCTTCGCCATGAGCCGTTGCTTGGTATCTATCATCCCCTACGTCTCCCTGAAGATACTAGAGAAAGCTAAACTCTTGCATTATTAAGCATTCTTTCAATGAAGAGAAGATGCTAATACCTCGAAGCGAAAGAAAAATTCCGACATTTTTTGGTTAGGTCGTTATAGTCAACTCGATTTATTCCCTTATTAATCTCATAAAAGGTCGGTTATCACTCGTTCCGCCACAGAATGTGACAGAGTTGGATCTATATTGAACATATGCCTGAAAACAATTCAGCATCGAGATGCAGCAAGCAAAAAAAGTATTTCAAAAAATACTTTTTATCATGTCAATGGTAAATGTGATGGTAAATGATTTTTGCGATCATGATCATGTCAATGGTAAATGTTGGCGACTGAAATTCGTAGAGTTTATTGCGGGGACAAATAAGAGGTTTTCGAATCGTTCTAATTATCTCAGCTCCCATATATCACAACACAAACTTGTTCCTTTTTATCTCAGTATTCTGTGTAAAAGACCACGAAAAATAGAGAAGGTTGGTATTGATGTTCATTAGACCAGATTCTAAACATGGGAACGAACATCTGAAGTAATCTTTACATAACACGCTAACCTTTTCTAATCGATGTGCATAAACATACATTTTATCATTGATCTAGGACGTAGGGATCCCATGAGAACAAGGTAAAATATTTAAGAAACATAAGGCAATATACCTTATGTCTACGATCAAAAATGTGCTTAATCGAAATAACAGAAGCAGACCACAAGTTTCATAGAATCAAACCCATTATAAGTATTTTGAAGTTGAATGACTAATTCGACTTATTCTATTTGGCAGCGCGGGCGATGGCTCTCGATGAGAGTAACCGATTTTATCACAATCTTGCACATCACAATATTTTTGTGATCATGAACATTATTGGATCACTCCTTCCATTAGCTCCCCTGATGACAGAATATTTTTAAAGTAGATCTATGTTTGCACACATTTCCCATATAAGGTCCCGACCGATTTTTTGGTATTTTGAATGACCTATCATCCTATCCTATTTTTAGAGGGCAACAAATGAACAAATTTTAAATATATGGATTTGTTTTCACTAGTCTCATATTATGCTCTCCCAGCCTGAAGTATTGTGGAGATCCTAATAGGATTTTATAGCCTATGTGGCTGTAATTTGTTTTTCGTCCGTTTTTTTTTTCTATTTTTGGCAATTTTTAAAACATTAGCCCCATTTTTTAACCGACGTGACTGTAATTTGGAATTTCAGGTTCCCAAAAGTAACAGAAATTGCACACACTTTTACCTATTATGAAGGTCCTGACCGTATTTTTTAACCCTAGTTTTTTTATATTTTTTAATGAAGACCTATTCAGAAGACAACACTCGTATATCCTGTTTGGCAAGGTGTCATATAATTATACTCTACAACACTATGTTGTCAGGGTATTATAGCTTTATCTCATGTCTCGACTTGTTGAGTCGATCTATACATGTGTGTCCGTCTGTCCATTATAATTTGTTATGGATTAATCTTCACGAAATTTTGCATGTAGAACCGGTTCTGGCCAAAGAAGACCCCAATCGTTGTTGTTAATGATCGATTAAAATTAGGTTGAAGGAAAAGAAAAAATTATTTCTATTACGAACTATAGGACATTATTTTTCATGCTTCGGAATGCCTAATTTGGGCCAAATATGCCAAGTTCGGACTGTATGACGGATGCATTAAAACTTCCCAACTAAGATGTGTGAGGCCTACCAGTTTGGTAGAGAACAGAAGTTAGAGTTTCCAGTCCCACAAAAAAAAAAAAAAAATAGCAAAACTTTCCTGGCCGTTAGTCCTGGTTTGGCCACCGTTTTAGGTGCTTCACCGCTCATTGACCACGATCGTTTTCACACAGGGTTATCGTATGTGATCCATTTCTCATCTCCAGTCACCATCCGTTTAAGAAATGGTTTTATCTCATTCCGTTTTGGCCAAGGCTTCGCAGATGTAAATTCGATCCATCCTATTTGTTTATGTTAAATCGTGTGACACCCAAACATCGAGCTTTTTTTGAATCCAGATTTGTGTAAATGGTTTAAAACAGTTTTATTGACGATTTCTAGCTCCTAGACGATGTAACGGCTGTTAACATGCCGTTCAACTTCGATCATTTTTGCCATTTTCGACCACCGGCCTAATGGATTTCTATTTCCCCAACCTAATAGGGTGGGGGTATATATCTGTCGGCAACACCGACTGATAATTATACCCTTCACACACTGTGGTACAGGGTATTATGTCTTTGTACATATGTTTGTAACAGGCATAAGGAATCGAAATAGACCCATGGTTGCTTTTGAGAATATGCTAGACGATGTATCGACTTTTAACATGCCGGTCAACTTCGATCATTTCTGTCATTTTATCGACATTTTCGACCACCGGCCAAATGGATTTCTTTTTCCCCAACCTAATAGGGTGGGTGTATATATCTGTCGGCAACACCGACTGATAATTATACCCTTCACACACTGTGGTACAGGGTATTATGTCTTTTGTACATATGTTTGTAACAGGCATAAGGAATCGAAATAGACCCATGGTTGCTTTTGAGAATATGCATACTCGATTTACGTATGCCCATATATTTTTGTGAACAAAGTACAGGTCGTATTTATGATCCGATTTGGATGAAATTTGACACAGTTCACTTATTTGGCCCAAGGACAAACCCTATTGAAATTGGAGAAATTCGGTTGAAATTTATATATAGCTACCATATATAGTTTCGTCCGATTTTATGTGAATGATGCACCAAATTCCCAATATTTGTCCGATTTGGGCAAAATTTGGTCATAGTACTGAATTTGGTCCACATTGAAGTCTGCGAAGTTTTGTTAAAATCGGTTCAGATTTAGATATAGCTCCCATATATAGCTTCGTCCGATTTTTTGCGAATAATACACCAAACTCCCAATATATGTCCGATTGGACAAAATTTGGACAGAGTACTGAATTAGGTCCAGCCTGATGTCTGCGAAGTTTTGTTAAAAATCGGTTCAGATTTGGATAAAGCTCGAATGCAATTAAAAAAAATTATGTGTGATAAGGTTTGTTGAAATCGGTTCAGATTTTGATATAGGTCTTATATACATTTTGGTTCGATTTTATGTAAATGGTGCACCGAAGGAGCTATGTTTGTTTGATTTCCACGAAATTTGGCAGAGGGTATTAAATTAAATATAGAGTGATAGCAAAAAACAAATGGTGTGTGCAACGGTTGCTCAATTAGGTCGATGTGTTTATGTATAGCTTTCATACATAATTTTATTCGATTTCATACAAACGGTACACCAAAGAATCCAAGTCTGCCCGTTTGACATGCAATTTTTCGTTGATTTCAGAACGGTATGTATAATAAAATAATTCCGCCCGATTCCATCTCAATGGTCCCACAAAGATTCTATGTCTGTTCTATCTACAGGATATTGTAGATATTAACATCTATTGCATGTACCCAAAGTTGTGAAGGGTACCATATAGTCGGCACCGACCCACTTTCCTTACAGGTTTTTTACTTGTTATTCCTACGATTAACACTATTTGATATCATCTGATAACTAACGCTTTATGTGCCTTATTAATTGATATGGGAGACTGCTTCTATTGACGAAAATGCGATAGAAATAGCAATTTTGAGACGTCAACGTCCGCTGTTAGAAAATATAGCTTTAATAGTTAAACATTAAGTCGGGTATTAAAACAAAATAGAACCTTTAGACGATCTGAATTCCAACAAGACTGATAGCAATGATAATTACCAGGCTATGCCCATGTGTGCCGAAAGTCGCCCATCAAATGTTATTTCGGGGAATTTAACTTCTTTTGTAAAACTGTAAAATTTTTTACAGTTTTACAAAATAAAATTTATTTATATATCTGTTGAATAATTACTGAGATATAGAAGTTTAAACAAAAAGTGCCGAATCTGCCCAAGTCTCTCCTATATATAAAAATTTGCAAAATCTTTCCATTGACATTTTAGAAAATTAAAAAAAAATTATTATAAATTAATATATATTTTGTCTAAATATTTGTTTTATTGCAAATTGCCAAAAAATAATATTATACGAAATTGCATCACCATCACCGATTTGACTTATGTCAAGTTTAATTTTAATACGTCCTGATAAGCATTTCTATAAAAACACCATAAAATATTCCATTGCATGGCAGTGATCGATTTCAACAACGTTCCGCAAGATGTTTAAAATTGTTGCTTTAATTTGTTTGATTTCCTTGGTAAGTAAAAAAATTAAGACTGATTTGTTTTAAATTTTAGGAAATGTATCCAATGTAGGTTGTGGCTGAACGTCCCGATTGGTATCCCGAAAATCCCAATGAAATTGAAGCGGAGTGTATGAAAAAATATAATGTGAGTGCTGAAACTGTGGCCAAGATACGTGCCATGCAACTAGAGGATACACCCGAGATCCGTTCTGTATTACTCTGCAGTGCCATTGGTAAAAATATCTATAGCCCTGAAGTTGGATTTATGCCAGAACGTTTTGTAGTTGGTTTGAAATATGGTCTAAATATGGATTGTAATGTGGACTTTATTCGTAATTGTGCTCAACAATATGGTGGTATTGAATCTCATGAGGAGAAGTATTTCAGCTTCTTTAAATGTATTTTCGCCAACATTAAGGAAAATTGCAAGAAAATTGAATGAATAAAAAAAATTGAGAAATAAAATATTTTTAAAAATAATTTGTTTTGATTGCTCATCTTTCGAGAAATTTGTACCGACAATAAATCAGGTAGCCTCTATATGTTATTTTTTATTCTTGAGTCTTTATCATCTGTTTTGTCGATTGTGGTAGAATGTTCATACCTAGGCTGATAACAAAAAGCATAGCTATGGATTTGAAATTATACCTCAACAACACCTAGTCTATATTTCAAAGTGATAAGTTCCACATTTAATGTTTACGAAATCATGCTTAAGATTCTCAGCATTGCCTTACTTTGTGTAACAGCGGTAAGCTCCATCATACTAATTCCCTTTTTTCCAAATATCATAATCGCAAATTTATTTTCTAGATTTTTGTACAAGACTTACCATGGTATCCAAAAAATTCGGATGAAATTGAAGCGAAATGTCGTGAACAGTACCCTGTTGAGAAGAGAATGATGGTCCAGGAAAATGGTCGCTGGAAATTGAAAAATAATCCAATGTTACGTTCCTATTTGATCTGTATGGGAATGAGTAAGAATTTGTATAGTCCGGAAATGGGATTCATTGGTGAACGTATTGCTTATGACATCGAACAGACATTTAAATATAAATGTCCTCTGGAATTGATTCAGGATTGTATTGATAATAATTATGAAGATTCATATTCGGAAGATGTGATTTATTTTAATATAATGAAATGTATTTTGGAAAATGCTCATGAAGAATGCGAACATGTTTGAAGATGAATAATAAAAAAGTAAATGAAAAATATTGTTTTTTCCTGAAACATTGATTGACTTCTTTGAAACAGAGGCTTGGTATATTTGTAATATAAAATAATCTTTAAAAAATTCACGCCTGTGATAGGCCTCAAAAAATAATCTTTAAAAAATCCACGCCTGTGATAGGCCTCAAAAAATAATATTTAAAAAATCCAAGCATGTGATAGGCCTCAAAAATAATCTTTAAAAAATCCACGCCTGTGATAGTACTCAAAAAATAATCTTTAAAAAATCCACGCCTGTGATAGGCCTCAAAAAATAATCTTTAAAAAATCCACGCCTGTGATAGGCCTAAAAAAATAATCTTTAAAAAATCCACGCCTGTGATAGGCCTCAAAAAATAATCTTTAAAAAATCCACGCCTGTGATAGGCCTCAAAAAATAATCTTTAAAAAATCCACGCCTGTGATAGGCCTCAAAAAATAATCTTTAAAAAATCCACGCCTGTGATAGGCCTCAAAAAATAATCTTTAAAAAATCCACGCCTGTGATAGGCCTCAAAAAAAAATCTTTAAAAAATCCACACCTGTGATAGACCTCAATAAAAATATTCTTTAAAAATATTCTTTAAAAAATCCACGCCTGTGATAGGCCTCAAAAAATAATCTTTAAAAAATCCACGACTGTGATAGGCCTCAAAAAATAATCTTTAAAAAATCCACGCCTGGGATAGGCCTCAAAAAAGATTCTTTAAAAAATCCACGCTTTTGATAGGCCTCAATAAAATATTTTTTAAAAAATCCACGCCTGTGATAGGCCTCAATAAAAATATTCTCTAAATATTCCAAATTTTGTTGCATAGTGTAATTTTACGTTTTTTGATAATGAGAGAATGAAAGTTTGGGAACCTCTGCCTGATCCAAACAAAACCACATATTAGTTGTATTTCAAGTTTTATTTCTATGTCGTCGTTGGTGTTTTTTTTCTTCACTTCTTGTTTCAGAAATAAACAATCGCCACAGACATGTGAGTGAATGAATGGCTTAAAACACCATGACCACAGCCCGTTGCCTGTTAGTCTATATTTGTATTCCAATAAAGTGTTAACTTCCAAACCACAAAATTCCGCACAATGACAAAGTGTGCATTTTTAATTTTCTGTGTCGCTATGATTGCGATGCACCATGTGTATGCTGAGATACTGGATTTGGGTAAAAGACCCAAATGGTATCCAAATGATGGTCCAGTTATTGAGACCGAATGTATGGAGGATTATTCCATAAGCCCTGATACTATTGCTGAAATAAAGAAATTCGAAATTAAAAATACTCCCGATGTTCGATCGTATTTGCTGTGTTATCTGAAGGAGGCGAATGTCTATCGCCCCGAAAAGGGACCCGAAATTAAACGTATTGCATGGTCTCTGAAAGAGATGTTCAACTTGAATAAATGTGATTTGGATATGATACGCGATTGTGTGGAGGAACATCAATCGGATGAACTGAAAGATTATGCCTATTTTAATATCATTAAATGTGCCTATGAAAAAGCTCCAGCTAGATGTTTGCAGAAAGGTGAAAAGAAGTGAACTTAGTTAAGATAATTTAAGTTATTTTTCGTTGTT
This sequence comes from Musca vetustissima, assembly GCF_032173495.1. Taxonomy (NCBI): domain Eukaryota; kingdom Metazoa; phylum Arthropoda; class Insecta; order Diptera; family Muscidae; genus Musca; species Musca vetustissima. The sequence continues at coordinate 43,556 of NW_026883637.1, forward strand.
AATTTATTCATTGCATTCTGGTTATACACAAATCGTATTTTGCTTTAAGCATATTCCAATGTACATACCTACATATAAAGGTTGACTGTATCAGTCATATAAACGATTAAATATAATAATGTATATAATATTGTAATGAAGTTATGAATGGTTCTGTTTATTTTGGGAAATGGATCCCTTTCATTATTTCAGTACGAAAAACTATAGCCATCTGAGAAGAATTGGACATAACAGACTGCTAGGAAGGTCATAGCGAAAAATATATATAATATGGGAGCTATATCTAACTCTAAACCGATTTTAACGAAACTTTATACACGTCATTATAGGTCGGTCCGGCATAAAATCGGTATAAAATATACATAGGAACAATCTATACTAATCTATTCTAATACAAGAGTAAAGTGTTTGACTGACTGACTGATTTAACGATTCATCAACGCCCAGACAAAACGGCTGAAGCTAGAATCTTGAAATTTTAGGTAAGGGTCACTACTTTTCGTCCAAAAGTGACAGATAAGGCTGGGTTTTTTGAAATTCGTACTAGAACGGTACAAAAAGTACTAAATGTGATACCATTTGTATGTGGCAACTAGAACTTTGAAATTTGGATTGAGGGTCATTGATGGCGTGTAAAATAGATGTATCATGGGGTTTTTGGACATTCGCACTAGAAGTATCCGAAAAGTACTAAAATGTACTAAATTTGGTACAATTTGAATTCATGTGAATGGATTGAGCTAAAGACTTGAAATTTGGAATACGAATTAAGGTTGAGAAGTAGGGTCGATTTATGGGGGTGGTTTTGAAATCGTGTACTCATGTATACGAAAAGTACTATATGGTACTATATTTGGTAAAATTACAAATGGAGCTGAAATTTTAAATTACAATTACCTCCGGAGAGTAAGTTTAGAATATGTACGTAGTTTACGAAATTTTTTACTTATGTGTAAGAAAAGTACTAAATCGTACTATAATTGGTACAATTTGAATTTCGGTGAACCAATAGAGCGGAAACAATGAAATTTGGAGTCAGAACCATTGTAGGGGTGTAGGATTAGGACCAGGATTCAGTTTAAGAAATTAATATTTATGGGTACTACGTGGTACCAAAATTTGGTACAATTTGAATTTTAGGTTAACCAGTAGAGTTAGAATCATGCAATTTGAAGTCAGGATCACTGTTGAGGTATAAGACTGAGATTTGTTCCAATGCGTACTAAATTTGGTATTGTGGGTGAAGCGATAGAGTTGAAATCATGCCATTTTTATTTAGGATCAATCTGGAGGTGTAGGATTGGGGTATATAGGAAGTTTTGAAAATTGGTACTACTGTGTACAAAACAACAACAACAACCGTTGCCCGTTGATATATAGCATATCCACATTAAATGAAACCTTTTACAAATTAAATGAACCCTTTTCCAAATTAAATGAAACCTTTTCCAAATTAAATGAAACCTTTTCTAAATTAAATGAAACCTTTTCCAATTGAAATGAAACCTTTTACAAATAGAATGAAACCTTTTCCAATTGAAATGAAACCTTTTACAAATAGAATGAAACTTTTTCCAAATTAAATGAAACCTTTATTCTTATCTAAGGAAATATAATATTTGCAGTAATTTTAAACCAATATTTGAAAATTAAATCAAAGAATATTAACAAATATAGTTGTATGGCTATGTAATTAACATAAATATTCTTTAATTCGGTGTGCTTTCATTTAATATCTTTACTACATAAAACTAAATAAATAGTAATACAAACTGGGGTATTTCTTGACACTTTAATAAATAAATATTTAAGAACAAGAATTGAATACCCGGCCCTAAATGCGAAATACATATTTGACTTAATAAATTGTTGATGATAAGGTAACTAACTGCTTATCTTAATGAAGGGGTTCCCGACTTGCAGCTTGTGGGATTTTCAAAACAATCTCCATAACGTAGTTAGAACAATCTTGCCGAGTAAGCTTTTGAATACTTCGCTCGATTACTACATACATACATACATGTCAGTCACACAGCTTTGGTTGTGGTGAAATATTAATGCCGCGGCGCCATCTATACGTCGTACATAGTTACGTAGTACACAGTTAGGGGTTGTGGCGTAGCTAACCATGTCTTCTGTTACCACCTGTCTGTCAGTACATTATGTTTCATAGTTAGTGTATTGGATAAGTAGCCAATCAGTACTTGTTCGCATTGCCAACCATATACGTTTAATTACAGTATCGTTCCGACAAATTGTCCGCGGCGTGCGGTCGGTCAAACAAACCAAAGCCACTACCGATGATGTTTGGCCATTTCAGAGGACCTTAACTGATCTGGCCCACCAACACGCACTCCAAATGAATGGCAGAGAGTGTGGATTCATTTTAAGGCAAAGTTGAAAGAGAAGAGGGCGCAAAATAAGAGAAACCATAACATCACCGTTGGACCATCGCAAGAAGTGTCGTTATCAGCATTGGAGCAGGCGGCAGCGGACCTGGATTTGACATTAAATCCAGAAGGTGCCCTTTTTGGGGTTATATCAGATACATTGGATGTGGAGGAACTGCTTGAAATCGAGCCAAACACTGACAAGGAACAGGAAAATGTAGTGAAACAAGTTAAGATGGGCAACGAATGCTTTTCCTATTTAGATATAAATGGTGAACATCTTCTTTTCGGGCCATGATATGTACGTGTGTGCCAATTATACATCCGACAACACCAGAGAACCGTGTTTTCGAATAAAACAATTTTTATTCTTCCCTTTTTCCTCCTCTGTTAATTTGGAAACAATCCAAATTTAATACAGTCTTTCCTCAATTAGCCGGACAAATTCGGTCAAAACCACCGACATCGTGGGTTGAGCCATGACAAGGATGAAGTATTTGCCATGGGACTTTTGAAAACCTCCCACCGCAAAAAACCTCAGAGCTGCACAAACTTTTAAGAGAAACCAGGATTTAATGCGTCAACTAAGTACACAACGGCATCTTTTGGTAGCCGAAAATACGCCTTAAAGCTAAAATAAGTTGAGTTGCCTTCCACAATCGACCCTTTAATTCAATATATATAGGATGGCCATCGTACTTATAGAATGGCCATTGTACTTATACCAGGGCAAATACTACTATATATTAGTTTTGGGGAAAAATAAATCCATTATTTTTATATGAACTATATGACTTTTTTAACATGCTTCGGAATGACCGATTTGGCCAAATATGCACGGTTTGGTGTATGATTTGTTGTCATTTTAAAGTTAACTTTTCATAATGCCTCTCTCATAAAAGTCCTGCTTTCTATTTGCAAAAAAATCTTGTAGTCTATTTTCACCATCCTCCCTAGATACCAATGTTTTATCATTAAAGAAATTTTGCAATGCAAGAAAAATATGTTGATCGTTTGGTCCCAAGTCCGGGATGTATGGTGGATGCATTAAAACTTCCCAACCAAGCTCCCGAAGGTTCTGGCGACTCACTGTAGATGTATGTGGCCCAGCGCTGTCCTGGTGGAACACGACACCTCTCCTGTCGGCCAGTTCTGGCCGTTTCTGGTCAATTTTAAATGACTTAAGGGAACCCCCCCCCCCCATTCTCAATTTTTTATTTTTAAGATTTTAAATGGGCTGGTAAATGAATACCAATGCTTGTTAAGGTTTGTAACTTCGCACATATATATTTGAAGATTTAAAAAAGAAGAAAAATAATTTACAAAAAATTGTTGTTGTTGTTTTGTTGTTGTTTTTTGTGATCAAAGAAAAGTCCTTATATTTGTTGGCGGGCATGATAACTCCTCACTGGAACATCGGAATCCGAAAATTCCAACGGTGTTAGAAAGAGTACTTGTCTGGCTCTCGTATGAACTAGGATTATTGACTTCGCTCTAAAATTAAGAAAATGGAATTAAGTCAACAAAAATTTTGACCCCGAGAATGGGGGGGTCCCCTTAAAGCAGTTTTAAGGTCGATTTTTAGCTCCTGGGCGATGTTACGATTGCTAACATGCCGGTCAACATCGATCATTTCTCCGATTTTATCGACATTTTCGACGACCGGCCTGCCTGTGCGAGGTGCACCTTTAGCATCAAAAATTCCTGAACGAAATCTACGAAACCAAAATTGCATATAATTGTCTGTTACAGTATCGGAACCATAAACACCATTCACAATTTTAGCCGCTTGGCTTGCGGCTAATTGATACCCTTCACCACTTTATGCACATACACGAGATGCTCAGATAGAATAGACATAGCATCTTTGGAGAACCATTGAAATTGAATCGAACAAAATTAACTGGGTGAAGTACATACATATTTGAACTAAATTAAAACAACCAATCTGACATATATGAAAAAGTGAATGTCAAACGTCGGGATTTCTACATTTGATTTGTTACGTTGTGCACTAATTCGTTAATTGGTTATTTGGTACATCATTTTGATGAAATCGGATGAAAATATATAAGGGAGCTATATCTAAATCTAAACGTCTCCATTTACATAAAATCGGACGAAACTATATATGGGAGCTATATATAAGGGTATAAAAATCAGCGTTTGACGAGTCTACTATGTCACAACCAAAATGACATTGTCCCTTTACTACAGACTCTAAGTATCGTTTTAAAGTTCATATCCTGTTTCAGTACAAAATACAAATATATTTTTCGATATATTCCTAGCTGACAGAGTATTTTTAATCAATAAAGGGATTATTTTCTTTTACAATGTTTTTTTTTCTAGCCTACATATTTAAATGCCTACATAGAAATCTGACGCTCTAATACGACATCAAAATACTTCCTCCTACACCTCCTTTCCATCAACATTTAATAGATTAAGTGGATCGATTAGTAACACCTGAAAAAAAAAATAATAAAAAAATCTCTGGATAACACAGTATCGATTATTGATAGCCGTATCAATTTGAGAAAATGAACAAATTGAAATTCATGACTACCGAAGAACGGAGATTCCTATGACAAACTCATGTTACAAAGGACATGTGCCATGTTCATCCTTGAACAACAAATTACAACATGTTATATTGATATCCGAACGAAATGTGCTGCTATTCCGTAATATGTACACGTAAAGCAATGTGTTTCTCTTGACGAAATATGAAACTTGACAAAGGGTCTACTACGAATACAAAAAAATAAAAAAAATCTGCAACAAAAGTATATTAACAATACATTGTAAAAAATACCTAAACAAGGGTAATTAAGAGACATTATTACCATTTTGAGCGGGTAATCATAATCTTGACACCATTAACAAACAAACAAATATATAATGTGACCAATTGTGCCACTTCATCAGCAGCAACAGCAACAAATTTAAAAAACGCAACAAAAACAACCTTTTTTTCAACAGGGGTGTGCATGGCCTTTTGCTCTAAATTTCCTGTCATCCTGCCATCCATCCATCGAGCGCAGGAAACTTGACAACAAAATTGCCAAATAACAGTTTCCGATTACAGTCAGGACTCAACGAGACCAGGACTCTTGTTGCAATTGAGATGCTAATCAGTGAACCACTATTGTTACACTGAGTATAAACATTGTTTCCGATACCATCGGCTAGCTAACAGGGCAGGGCTGCAAAAAGGATACTTGGCTGAAGTATGATTTGGTAACATAATGTAAATATTTCTTTTGGCGCATGAACCCTCGACATTTCACACCAACAATGTTAACACAATGGAGGTTGTGTTTTGAAGAGTGTGTTTCCCTGTATTTATACATGGTAACAAATCTGGATAGGGTTCTCCATTATGGTTATTGTTATGAATTATAATTAAATTATTAATTATGGGGTACAATTACAATTATAAATTAGGGAGTATTGAAGGGTATCTCGAATAAACAAAAGGTAAAAAATCCTCTACAAGGCCTGGATTTATTAAAGAATATTTTTTTCAAGGGCCAATATAAGGCGTAGATTTTTTAAGGAATATTTTTTCAAGGGCCAATATAAGGCGTAGATTTTTTAAGGAATATTTTTTCAAGGGCCAATATAAGGCGTAGATTTTTTAAGGAATATTTTTTCAAGGGCCAATATAAGGCGTAGATTTTTTAAGGAATATTTTGCAAGGGCCAATATAAGGCGTGGATTTATTACTTAGTTACTTAGCTGGCTTGTAACAGAACTTTCGTTCCATAAACCCAGCTTAAAAAGGATTTCCAGGCGTCGGTCTTTTGTGCAGCTTTTCCAATTTGAAAGACCATATTCGGAAATGTTATCTTCCACTTGGTCTTCCCATCTTATTCGTGGCCTTCGCCTTCTGCGTGAACCATCAGCTGGTTCGCTTTTATATGCCTTCTGGGCTGGGGCATCTTCATCCATTCTCAACATGACCTAATCAACGTAGTCGCTGCAGCTCAATACGTCTAACAATGTCGATGTCCGAGAATAGCTGGTGCAACTCATGGTTTATTCGACGGCGATATTCACCGTCAACTCAGATCGGCCCATAGATCTTTCGGAGAATTTTTCTCTAAAACACTCCAAGAGCTGCCCCATCTGCTTGCGTAAGTACCCAGGCTTCAGATCCATATAACAGCACGGGTAGTATCAGCGTCTTGTAGAGTGTGAGTTTGGTCTAGCGGGAGGTGGCCTTGCTTTTGAGTTGTTTGCTCAGACCATAGTAGCATCTGTTGGTCATCACTATCCTTCTCCGAATTTAAAAACTGTCATTCGTTTTGTTTAAAGAATATTTTTATTAATCAAGGACAAGAAGTCTATGAATTCCCTATCTTTTGAGGAACTCATGTCAGTGAACATTTACTGATATTACATACAGATATTAACATATTTTTTATTAATTTATAAAAAGAACTAGCAAAGTGCCCGCTACTTCGTATGCGGAAAGGGAATACAAAAACATATTTCATATGGAAATCGTGAATACTGTATAATTTGTTGTACTATAGTTCCAAATTCCACCTCTATTTCTACATCTAATATCATGTTTATTACCATTTAGTACTCTTCACATACATAAGCACTATTTTCCGAAATCCATTTTTTTTTTATTTTATTACACAGATTAAAACCAAAAAAAATACATATGGGAGCTATATCTAAATCTGAACCGATTTCCACGAAACTTGACACACATCATTTAGAACAAAAAATTAAGTTTTCGGTCCACTTCATGCCAAAATGGTTATCTGATCATCACCGAAAATTAAAGGCATTGTCCATGACCATAACTGGAACCTCATACAAAATTTCAAAGCGATCAAGGCTATATTTCCGCCATCTAATGGGTTACTGAATAATACCTGAATACGTAAAGCACCTGCAAATTTTTGAGTGTAACTCCCATATCCGAGCAGATACATCACTATATTTGGTATCTATTTAAAGGTCAACCACCCTGGGATGTACTATCAACTTTTGGGGTCTATATCCTTCAGGAGTAAATATATAAAAAAATGCCTTAAAATGCTTTTTTAGGCGATAGAAACCTATAAAGGCCTTAAAATGCCTTTTTTAGACCACAGAAAATTAAAATGCGTTTTTTAGGCGTTAGAAGCTTTTAAAGGCCTCACAATGCCTTTTTAGACCACCGAAAATTAAAACTCCTTTTTTAGGCGAAAGAAGCCTTTAAAGGCCTTAAAATGCCTTTCTATACCACCGAAAATTTAAATGCGTTTTTAGGCGATAGAAGCTTTTAAAGGCCTTAAAATGCCTTTTTAGATCACAGAAAATTAAAATGCGTTTTCTAGGCGTTAGAAGCGTTTAAAGGCCTTAAAATGCCTTTTTAGACCACAGAAAATTAAAATGCGTTTTCTAGGCGTTAGAAGCGTTTAAAGGCCTTAAAATGCCTTTTTAGAACACAGAAAATTAAAATGCGTTTTCTAGGCGTTAGAAGCGTTTAAAGGCTTTAAAAAGCCTTTTTAGATCACAAAAAATTAAAATGCGTTTTCTAGGCGTTAGAAGCGTTTAAAGGCTTTAAAAAGCCTTTTTAGATCACAAAAAATTAAAATGCGTTTTCTAGGCGTTAGAAGCGTTTAAAGGCCTTAAAATGCCTTTTTAGACCACAGAAAATTAAAATGCGTTTTCTAGGCGTTAGAAGCGTTTAAAGGCCTTAAAATGCCTTTTTAGACCACAGAAAATTAAAATGCGTTTTCTAGGCGTTAGAAGCGTTTAAAGGCCTTAAAATGCCTTTTTAGACCACAGAAAATTAAAATGCGTTTTCTAGGCGTTAGAAGCGTTTAAAGGCCTTAAAATGCCTTTTTAGACCACAGAAAATTAAAATGCGTTTTCTAGGCCTTTTTAGACCAC
>NW_026883638.1:0-51676 GCF_032173495.1 Musca vetustissima
AATATTTTCAAAAATCCACGCCTGTCTAAGGACCCTGAAAAATATTTTAAAAAATCCACGCCTGTCTAAGGACCCTGAACAAATATATTCACAGAAACCACGCCTGTCTAAGGACCTTGAAAAATATTTTCAAAAATCCACGCCTGTCTAAGGACCCAGAAAAATATTTTCAAAAATCCACGCCTGTCTAAGGACCCTGAAAAATATTTTCAAAAATCCACGCCTGTCTAAGGACCCTGAAAAATATTTTCAAAAATCCACGCCTGTCTAAGGACCCTGAAAAATATTTTCAAAAATCCACGCCTGTCTAAGGACCCTGAAAAATATTTTCAAAAATCCATGCCTGTCTAACCACATTTTTATTTAAGGTTTTTCCCTTATTTATCATATTGGCCTCCTTTTCCAAAATATATTCCAACAATAAACACAAGTTACCGGTGCAAAAAAACTACACTAACAAAATCTAAAATTGAAATTGATATGATGGGCATATCAATTTCAATTTTATGCACTTCAATGTGATTCGACATTCATATCAAAATGACTGCAAATAGAATTGCAACAAAAACACAAGAACCGAAAAATACCAAATAATTGTGACAGTGGCAGAAAAACTGGTATATCTTCATGTGTATGTGTGTTGCAACAAACATTGACGGGGTCGAAGTAATTTCGCAATTTTACAAAAAAATCTAAGAATTTTAAAAACTTCATATAAAATCCACGACTATCCTCGAAAAAATATTTTTGAGAAATCCACGCCTTATATAGAGCCTCGAAAAAATATTTTTGAGAAATCCACGGCTGTTTGAAGTCCGTGAAAAAATACTTCATACGAAATCCATGACTGTCTAGAGTCCTTGAAAAAACTACTGTTAAAAATCCACGCCCGTCTAAAATTCTTAAAAAATATTTTTAAAAATCGACACCTGTCTTAAATATATATGGGAGCTATATCTAAACCTTAACCAGTTTCTACAAAATTTAACACACATCGTTGTAGACTTAATTCAACACGCTGTGCCAAATTTCATTTAAATCGAAAGATTTTTAGGGACTTTGCTGCACCATTTATCTTATATCGGACGAAAATATATATGGGAGCTATATCTAAATCTGAACCGATTTTCACGAAACTTAGCACACATAATTTTAGGCTTCATTCAGAACGCTGTGCCAAATTTCGTGTAAATCGAAAGACGTGACTCTAGGCTCAATTTAGTATGCAATACCACATTTCGTGCAAATCGAAAGAGATGTAGGGACTTTGATGCACCATTTACATAAAATCGGACGAAAATATATATGGGAGCTATATCTAAATCTGAACCGATTTTCACGAAATTTAACACACCTCGTTCTAGACTCGATTCAGTACGCTATACCAAATTTCGTGCAAATCGAAAGATATATGTTGACTTTGGTGCACCATTTACATAAAATTAGACGAATATATATATATATATATATATATAGGAGCTATAACTAAATCTGAACCGATTTTTCCCAATTTCAATAGGGTTCGTCCTTGGGCCAAAAAAATGAGCTGTCCCACATTTCATCCAGTTCGAATTATAAATGCTACCTGTACTTTGTATTCAATTTAACACGGACAGACGGAAGGACGGACATGCATAAATCGACTTAGAAAGTGATTCTATGCATATTCTCAAAAGGAACCATGTGTCTATCTCGTTTCTTTTTGCCTGTTACAAACATATGCACAAAAACATAATATCCTGTACCACAGTGTGGTGAAGGGGTTAAAAATCTAAGTCTAAACATATAGGCCTCCAAAAAAATATTTCTTTAAAAAATCTACGCTTCTGACAGGCCTCGAAAAATAGTTTCCAAAAAAAATCTACTCATCTGATGGGCCTCGAAAAATATTGGAGCTATATATAAACCTAAACTGGTTTTCACGAAACTTGTTTAAAATTTAACATGGACAGAAGGACGGACGGACAAGCATAAATCGTCTCAGAAAGTGATATTTTATCTCGTTTCCTTTTGCCTGCTACAAACATATGCACAAAGACATAATACCCTGTACCACAGTCTGGTGAAGGGTATAAAAATCTAAGCCTAAAAATATAGGCCTCCAATATAAATATCCAATATTTCTTTAAAAAATCTACGCCTATGACAGGCCTACTGATAGACCTCGAAAAATATTTCTACTCCTCTGATAGGCATCGATCTTTATCGAAACAATCGTGCTTATTCTTTGGCCCAATCCCCTTCTCCATGTAAAAATTCGAGATGTTTGGACCATAATTGCGGCCTCGGGAGCGACAGAAAAAACGACAAAAATTTAGTATTTGATCCATTTCATCCCCTAAATATTAACCGATCTTTACCAAAAACAATAGGGGTCTTCATTGGGCCGAACCCATCCTACATGCAAAATTTCATGAAGATTGGTCCATAACTGTGGCCTGTATTGTGTTTACAAATTATAATGGACGGACGGACGGACACACATATCTAAATGGACTCAGCTAGTCAAGATATGACGATCGGTATACTTGAAGGTGGGTCTAGGACCAATATTTCGAGGCATTACAAACTCTTGGGGCAGCACAAAGCTATAACACTCTGACAACATAGTTGTGTAGGTTATACAAATCTACACCTCTAAGAGGCCTCGAAAATGTTTATGAAAATTAGCCCCTTATGTGCATCCAACGTGGTCTTTTTTTTGGTTGCCTCTTTTTAAATGCTTCTATTAATGTTAGCCAGCCACAGCATGACCATTATCATCATTTCCATGATTATTATCAACAACAACAACATTTCTAGCCAGCCGGATGGCCAACCAACCATCATCGTCATCATGGTGATGTTTTCTGGTGTTTGTCACCCAACCATAACTCTCGTGTCTCCTTTCCTAGCTCCATATCTTCCCTTAGAACCCTATCTCCACTTAACACCATATCTCCCCTCGCTTCCTCCCTCCCTCATCATTGAGACAAAAGTGCAAATTCCCGTTGCGGTGATTTCGCTTTGTATTGTGTTACCATATTTGCTTCAATGGATACTGTGACAATTTTTTTTGTTGCTGTTGTTGTTGTTTGTTTGTTGCTGTTACCGTTTTTTGGCTTATGCAACATGGCTTTTGTTTGTCATTATGATCATTGTCGTCATCGTTGGTGTTGTTGCTGCTGCTGCTGCTGCACGTATTTTTGTCAATGAACAGTGTGGCCTACTATGTAATGGATTTTTTTTACACATGAAAAACTCTATTCTCTGGGATGTGTTGAGAAAAAAAAAGCATTCTCTCTCTCGAGGTTTTTCCATCTCTGCAACAATTTTTTTCCTATATTACCCTTTACTGTTAACTTTGTAATTTTTGTTGTTGATTTTTTTACTCTGCAACATGTTCTAGTCATTGTTGCTTAGCATGAAGGCTGCCGCTACTTTGTATGTTTGTTTTGTTTGATGTCCGAATGGACATCACTTCGCATCACATCATAGTATGGATCTGTTAGCAACCTCCCAAACAACCAACCAACGAACCGACCGACCGACTCACCGACATCACTCATCACTTTTGATTCCATTGGAGGTAGCCATGGCAGTGTCGTTTCCCATGTCTCTTTGGTTTGTGTTTGAATGGCCAATTTTAATGAGCTTGTGCTACTACAAATTGGCTTGTGCAGAATGAATGAATTGATTTGAAGGGAAAAAATTGAAAACAATTTTTAAAAATTCAAGGAAGAATATTTTAAATTTAAAATTTAATAAAAAAATTCAAAATATATAAAAAAATTTCACTTTTGGCGATATAATTTAAATTAAAAATATAATTATTAAAAAATATAAATTTTCAAAAAAAATAAATAAATAAATAAAAATTTTTAAATATTATTATACACTTCTTTTAACATATTTTTTTATATACTTTTGTTTTATTTTTTATACCTTGCATATTTGTTATTTTTTATCACTCCACTTCATTTTCCATTTGGCCGTTATGTATTTTAAGTAAATTGTAGAAAATATGAAAAAGGATTATTTATTATTAGAATTGTTATTGTTTTTTTTTTTTGTTAATAAAATTCCAACACTTTTTCAAGTATTTTCTACATTTCACAAAATTTAGATGGAGTTGCAAATGGATATTTTATAATTTTTCACGTATCACTTTAAAACACTTTTAAGAGAAAAAATAAAATATACAAAATAAATTCGAAAAAAAAACTAAAAATAATATAAAATTCAAATTCCTCGAAAAAATATTTCTTTAAAAGTACACGCCTTTATTAGGCCAGGAAAACATTCTTTAAAAATCCACGCCTTTGATAGACATTGACAACGTATTTATTTTACAAATCTAAGCCCTTAATATGCGGAATTGATTGCGTATGACTTATTTTCAACAAAGTCACAGTGACGTATGAGTGTTATTATTAGTCATACGTTACATATGCCAAAAAGGACTGTTTTGTGTATTTTACTTACTTACATAGCTGGCTTGTTACAGAACGGTTGTTCCATAAGCCGAGTTTAAAAAATGTTTTCCAAGCGCGTCGGTCTTGTGCACAAATCCACCAATTTGGAAGACCACTTTCCAAGATGTTGTTTCCTACTTAGTCTTTCCATCTAATTCGTGGCCTTCCCCTTCTACGGGAACCATAAGCAGGCTCGTCTTTATATGCCTTTTGAGCTGGGGCATTCTCATTCATCCGCACAACATGGCCTAGCCACCGTAGTCGCTGCAGCTCAATACGACTGACTATGTCGATGTCCGCGTATAAAGTGTAGAGCTCGTGGTTCATTCGACGCCGATATTTACCGTGGATGCAGATCGGTCCGTAGATCTTTCGGAGAATTTTTCTTTCAAACACTCCAAGAGCTGCCTCATCTGTTTGCCCAAGTACCCATGCTTCAGATCCATATAATAGCACGGGTAGTATCAGCGTATTGTAAAGTGTGAGTTTGATCTGGCGGGAGGTGGCCTTGTTTCTAAACTGCTCACTTGGACCATAGTAGCATCTGTTGGCCATCACAATCCTTCTCCGAATTTCAAAACTGATGTCATTCGTTTTATTTATGGCGGTACCAAGGTATATAAAGTCTTTAACTACCTCGAAGCTGTAGTTCTCAAGTTTCACAGTTGGTCCGAGTCTACTGGACGTCTTGCGCGTTGATACCGTTTACTGTTAGACCCACTTTGGCAGACTCCTTGTCAATTTGTTCAAAGGTGACTGTTACCGCTCTCTGTGTTCGACCCATTATGTCATGTGTTGTTTGGTGTACAGAGTGCCATTTCTGTTCACCTCGTATGACCTCGTATGACCTTTTCCAGCAGGATGTCAAAAGTATCACACGACAAACTGTCACCTTGTCTGAATTCTCGTTCGGTATTGAAGGGCTCCGATAGGTTCTTTCCTGCTTTAACTGCTGACCTTGTGCCACTTAAAGTTATCCTGTATAGCCGTATTAATTTTGCAGGAATGCTGAACGTAGACATGGCTCGAACGTAGACATGGCCGATTTATAGTCAACAAATAAGTGGTATGTGTCGATGTGTTTTTCGTGGGTCTTTTCTAGGATTTGGCGCAGAGTGAAAATCTGGTCAATGGTGGATTTGCCAGGTCTGAAGCCGCATTGGTATGGTCCAATGATGTCATTGACCATTGGCTTCAGTCGTTCACTCAGCACACTGGATAGCACTTTATATGCGATGGGAAGGAGACTTATTCCTCTATAGTTGGCACATATCGTATTGTCTCCTTTTTTGTGCACGGGACACAGGATGCTGAGTTTTCAATCGTTGGGCATTCATTCCTCTAGCCAAATTGTACTAATCAGCTGGTGCATGTTCCTGACCAGCATTTGGCCACCAGCCTTCAATAGTTGGGCTGGTAACCCATCGGCTCCTGCTGCTTTGTTGTTCTTGAGCCGATTAATTGATTTTATGACCTCATCTTGGCTAGGTGGTATACACTCTATACCATTATCTTTTATTGGTTCTGGGGTATCTTCTTCAACGCCACTATTTGATACCAGATGCTTTTCAAAATGCTCCTTCCAGATCCTCAACACGCTGTCTGTATCTGTCAACAGGTTTCCTTCTTCATCTCTACAGGAGGATGTGCCTGCACCAAAGCCTTCGGTTTGGTGTTTTACTCGTTGGCAAAATTTCCTTTTTTGTCTCTCCATTTGTTTACCATGTTGTTAACAAAGGCTTTGATCTTAACTGTCTAAACTTGGCATCATAAGAAGTTATTAAAGCTTCGTCATCTTCTTCTTCTTGTTCGTCTTATAGACTAAGGCATTTCCTCTTTTTTATGTACTTTGCTGGTCCTCATCATCAGCATCGTAGTTGTTGACTTGTCTTAACCCAGTTGTATATGATACAGGTAGCCATTGCAATTCCGGTCCCCTTTCTTCCCGCTCTCCCCCACTCTCTTTCGCCCCTCATATCCATCCTGATAATTTGTCCTGTCTTTGAAGTGTATCTGCAGCTGCTTGTCTTAGAGTTTTCAAGTGGATAATGCAGTTGTTGTGTTTAAGTTTCATCTTGAGGACAGGTGGATGGGCTGATGGGTGGAAATGGTGCTGTAGGGAAGTAAAGGGAGAGGTCGGCATGTTTGTGTTTATAAAACTTCTATAGCCTTGTTGACATTTTGAATATAAGTGAGGATGATGTTGTTGTTAGTGCTACTGCTTCTTCTTCTTCAACTACAGCTACTAACAGCAGTGATGATTTTATGTTAATAATCTTTATGACTAAATTTAGAACATTTTTTTGGCATTAAAGGCGGCATTTAATAAAGAATGTTAATGTTTGAAAGGTAGGAGACTCTGAAAAATCAGCGCCAGCATTGAGACTATGTAAAAAGATTTAAAAACCAGTGAGCGGAGCAGTATAGTCGTACGGGGCCGACCATATGATACCCTACCCAACTACCACGAAAAGTAAACTTTAAGCGGTTCTATATTCTGAGTCTGGGCAATATTTGGTGATATTTGCACACTTTTCACCGATTATAGATCTTGAATATTGACCGATCATCATCTAAACAGCCGCTCTAAGCCACTTCACCTTGTAAAATATGTGATGTTCAGCATATAATAATTGCCTCTAAAGCGACTAGAAAATCTGACAAAAATTACAGTTTTCGGTTCATTGCACCCCCTGAATGAAATCTCAACTTTACCGCAAACTATAGGCGTCGTCCTTGACCATAATCGGAACTTCATGTACCATTTCAAAGAGATCATCGCGACATTTCCGTTCTCTAATGGGGTAATATCAATACTATGCACCTAATTACGTATAACTCCCACATCAGAGTACATACAACCATATAATTGGTATCAATTTAACGGTCAACAACTCCTCTTGGATATACAATCAACTGGTTCGGGTATATGTCCTTCAGGAGCAAGTATATACGCCCCAGAATAAAATTTTCGTAATTTTTCACACAAAAGTCTGGGTCCATTTGACCCGCTAAATATTGACCGATATTTATCAAAACAGGCATGTTTATTATTTTGCCCGACTCCCCTCTCCATGTAAAATTTCACGACGTTCGGACCATAACTGCGGCCTCTGGAGAGCCCAGAAAAACCGACAAAAAATAAGTATTTGGTCCATTTCATCCTCTAAATATTAACCCTAAATATTTACCAAAAACAATAGGGGTCTTCATTGATCAGAACCCATCCTACATGCAAAATTTCGTGAAGATTGGACCATAACTGTGGCCTGTATCGTGTTTACAAATTATAATGGACAGACGGACGGACGGACGGACAAACATGTCTAGATCGACTCAGCTAGTCGAGATATGGCGATCGGTATACTTAAAGGTGGGTCTAGGACCAATATTTCGCGGCGTTACAAACTTTTGGGGCTGCACAAAGCTATAATACCCTGACAACATAGTTGTGTAGGGCATAAAAAGTAGATACTCTAAAAAATATAAAACCCGTAAGAAAAGTAGTAAAGTCAGACGAGGCCATTTATCTATCGGACGAAAATATATATGGGAGCTATATGTAACTGTGGGCCGATTTTTGGGAAACTTGACACACATCATTCTACTCTTAATTCAGTACGTTATGCCAAATTTCGTGTAAATCGAAAGATATATAGGGACTTTGGGGCACCATTTACATGAAATAGGACGAAACTATATATGGGAGATATATCTAAATCAGGACCGATTTTCACGAAACTTGGCAGACATCATTCTAGGCTCAATTCAGTACGTTATGCCAAATTTCGTGCAAATCGAAAGATATATAGGGACTTTGGGGCACCATTTACATGAAATCGGACGAAACTATATATGGGAGCTATATCTAAATCTGGACCGATTTTCTCGAAAGTTGGCAGACATCATTCTAGGCTCAATTCAGTACGTTATGCCAAATTTCGTGGAAATCGAAAGATATATAGGGACTTTGGGGCACCATTTACATGAAATCGGACGAAACTATATATGGGAGCTATATCTAAATATGGACCGATTTTCTCGAAAGTTGGCAGACATCATTCCAGACCTAACTGGTTAGGCTGTACCAAATTTCGTGCAAATCGAAAGATATATAGGGACCGTTTACATTAAATCGGTTAAAATATATATGGGATATATATCTAAATCTGAACCGATTTTTCCCAATTTCAATAGGGTTCGTCCATGGGCCAAATAAGTGGCCTATGCCAAATTTCGTCCAATTCGGATCATAAATGCGACCTGTACTTTGTTTACAATTTAACATGGACAGACAGACGGATGGACGGACATGCATAAATCGACTTAAAAAGTGATTCTATGCATATTCTCAAATGGAACCATGTGTCTATCTCGTTTTTATTTGCCTGTTACAAACATATGCACAAAGACATAATACCCTGTACCACAGTGTGGTGAAGGGTATAAAAACTACGCTTGCCTTTGGACCCTTAAAGATATTTTTAACAAACTGAAAAAAATATGTTTAAAAAATCGACGTCAAATATAAATCAATCTTCAAATGTCAAAATATTTTCATTTGTAAGCAATACTACTAAAAGGATATTCGTTTTCTCCACTTTCCCCGTGCCCTTCATACATTCAAAATATGCATAAATATGTCATTTCACTATGACAGTGTTTTGGGAGATATGCCGGATATGATGTTCCACTTTTTGCCAGCTTCTTCTACAAACCAATATTTTCTTCTCCATCCTCAAATACCCCGCTCAGTGATTACATGACTCAGGTGGTTAAGTTGGCTGATGTTGTTTTTGTTATATTTTCAGATTTTGCGATAGCTTCATCTATTTTTTTTTTTTTTTTTTTGGATGGCAAATCTCTTCGTCTATGTCATCATCAAAGTCACCGTCAACACAAAACATGACTATGAATGTATTTTGGTGTAGGTGTGAGTTGTTTACATATTCATACATATTTTTAGTTATTTACCCACACAACTACACACACACACACCTTCATCTGCGGTAGACATTGTATGAGATGAGTGTTACAGTACCTCGTGAAGTGAACAAGTTTTGACTGAAGTGGAAGATAAATTGTAAGTCAATGTTACAAGAAAGGAATAACAACACAACAACACACACACAAACACATAAATACAAAAAGTGTCCTGGCATCAGGAAAAAGGACTCTTCTATTCATGGAAAACATTTCGTCAGTCAGTCAGTTGGTGCCTCATTCATATGTAACATTTGCCATGTAGAATGTCAAAACTTTTTGTCAGCTTACCAAACAAACAAACAATGGCTAAGACTGGCGAAACACCACACAAAGTAGAAACTCACACACACACTAACAGACACAAATACATACAAACAACAAAAGTGAGGAAAACTAGAAAGCCCAGCCAAAATGACAGTGACAAAAACAACAAAATATGTAAATCTTAACAAATTGTTTTCCATATGCAAACATTAGACTCTGCGACCCATGTACGATGATGAACAGAGTCTTGAAGTTTGTGTAGAAATAATAGGGTGTAAAGACACACCTTGAAAAAATATTCTTTAAAAAATATGCGCATTGGGTAGGCCTTGAAAAAATATTCTTTAAAAAATCCAGGCCTTGGATAGGCCCTGGAAAAATATTCTTTGAAAAATCCACGCCTTTGATAGGCCTTGAAAAAATATTCTTTACCAAATTCACGCCTTGGATAGGCCTTGAAAAAATATTCTTTAAAAAATCCACGCCTTGGATAGGCCTTATAAAAACCCCCTGAATCCCTTCTTTTGGTCCATGAAAAAAATGTTCTTTACTAAATCCACGCCTTTGATAGGCCTTGAAAAAATATTCTTTAAAAAATCCACGCCTTGGATAGGCCTTGAAAAAATATTCTTTAAAAAATCCACGCCTTGGATAGGCCTTGAAAAAATATTCTTTAAAAAATCTACGCCTTTGATAGGCCTTGAAAAACTAATCTTTAATGAATCCACGCCTTGGATAGGCCTTGAAAAAATATTCTTTAAAAAATCTACGCTTTGGATAGGCTTTGAAAAAATATTCTTTAAAAAATCTACGCTTTGGATAGGCCTTGAAAAAATATTCTTTAAAAAATCTACGCCTTGGATAGGCCTTGAAAAAATATTCTTTAAAAAATCCACGCCTTGGATAGGCCTTGAAAAAATATTCTTTAAAAAATCTACGCCTTTGATAGGCCTTGAAAAAAATATTCTTTAAAAAATCTACGCCTTTGATAGGCCTTGAAAAACTAATCTTTAATGAATCCACGCCTTGGATAGGCCTTGAAAAAATATTCTTTAAAAAATCTACGCTTTGGATAGGCCTTGAAAAAATATTCTTTAAAAAATCTACGCCTTCGATAGGCCTTGAAAAAATATTCTTTAAAGAATCCACGCCTTGGATAGGCCTTGAAAAAATATTCTTTAAAGAATCCACGCCTTTGATAGGCCTTGAAAAAATATTCTTTAAAAAATCTACGCCTTGGATAGGCCTTGAAAAAATATTCTTTAAAAAATCTACGCCTTGGATAGGCTTTGAAAAAATTTTCTTTAAAAAACCTTGAAAAAATTTTCTTTAAAAAATCTACGCCTTGGATAGGCTTTGAAAAAATTTTCTTTGAAAAATCTACGCCTTGGATATGCCTTGAAAAAATATTCTTTGAAAAATCTACGCCTTGGATAGGCCTTGAAAAAATATTCTTTAAAAAATCTACGCCTTTGATAGGCCTTGAAAAAATATTCTTTGAAAAATCCACGCCTTGGATAGACCTTGAAAATATAATCCTTTAAAAATCTACGCCTTGGATAGGCCTTGAAAAAATATTCTTTAAAAAATCTACGCCTTTGATAGGCCTTGAAAAAATATTCTTTGAAAAATCCACGCCTTGGATAGACCTTGAAAAAAATATTCTTAAAAAAATCTACGCCTTTGATAGGCCTTGAAAAAATATTCTTTAAAAAATCCACGGCTTTGATAGGCCTTGAAAAATATTCTTTAAAAAATCTACGCCTTTGATAGGCCTTGAAAAAAATATTCTTTAAAAAATCTACGCCTTTGATAGGCCTTGAAAAAATATTCTTTGAAAAATCCACGCCTTGGATAGACCTTGAAAAAATTCTCTTTAAAAAATCTACGCCTTGGATAGGCCTTGAAAAAATATTCTTTAAAAAATCTACGCCTTTGATAGGCCTTGAAAAAATATTCTTTGAAAAATCCACGCCTTGGATAGACCTTGAAAAAAATATTCTTAAAAAAATCTACGCCTTTGATAGGCCTTGAAAAAATATTCTTTAAAAAATCCACGCCTTGGATAGGCCTTGAAAAAATATTCTTTAAAAAATCTACGCCTTTGATAGGCCTTGAAAAATCTACGCCTAAAAATCCTACGCCTTTGATAGGCCTTGAAAAATCTACGCCTAAAAATCCTACGCCTCTGATAGGCTATGAAAAGTCTACGTCTAAAATTCCTACGCCTTTGATAGGCCTTGAAAAAAAATTAATTTGAGAAATCTACGCCTTTGATAGGCCTTGAAACATATTATTAAAACAAAACTACGCCAATAAAAGTCCTTAAATTTTTTAATATCCCTTTTGGAATATTGAACCTTACACACATATATGCAAAACCACACACATACACACAAATATAGACATTTAAAAGATTTATGCTAAAATATAAGTTGTGTAAAATATTTGTTTGAAATTTTTATAAATATGTATAAGGTACAAGTTTAACATTTGTGTGTGTGTGTGTGTGAAAGAGAGTCTCACATTTCGTGTGCATGTTTCTTTCCTTCCTTCCTGACGTCCGACTGTCTAGTATTTTTCCGCATTTAGCTCTTTGACAGATTTCATATTTGTATCAAGTGTAAACAAAATCGCGGTTCGTGTATAAAAGCCAAAGAACAAAACGGAAAAAAGTTTCTAAGGAAATAGGTCAAACAATGGCTGAACATTCAAACATACAAATACTTCGAAATTTGAATATATGGAAAAAGATTTCAAGAAAGACAAATATCATATTTTTGTTATTGTTTTGTTGTTGTTTTTTGTAATTAAAGAAAAGTCCTTATTTTCGATGGCGGGCATGATAACTCCTCACTGGAACATCGGAATCCGAAAATTCCAACGGTGTTAGAAAGAGTACATGTCTGGCTCTCGTATGAACTAGGATTATTGACTTCGCTCTAAAATTAACAAAATGGTGGACCTTTGAAAAAATATTTTTGGAAAATCGCCGATTTTTTACCAAAACCCTAGTTAAAAAATAAGGAAGATCTTCAGCGATTAGCCTAGTTCATACGATAGCTAAACACTAACAGAGAAACGTGTAAAAATTTGATGTCGATTGGGTTATTAGTTTTTGAGTTATCGTGCCCGCCATTCGCAAAAAATGTTTGGAGAAAAACGCGTTTAAAGTTTGAGAAGCCCTTCAGCCGTCACTTGATGCTGACACAATAAATCGGCTATATCTTCAAGACTTCTTGAGATTTTCATTTGAAATTTTGTAGGGACATTCTTTAATTAGTGTAGATTCGAATTATATCAACAAAATTTTTGACCCCGAGAATGGGGGGTCCCCTTAAATCGGACGAAAATAAATATGGGAACTATATCTAAACTGAAGCGATTTTCAGGAAACTTAACACACATCATTCTAGACCTAATTCAGTACGCTATACCAAATTTCGTGCAAATCGAAAGATATATAGGGACTTTGGTACACCATTCATCTAAAATCGGACGAAAATATATATGGGAGCTATATCTAAATCTGAACCGATTTTCATGAAATTTAACACACATCGTTCTAGACTCAATTCAGTACGCTATGCCAAATTTCGTGCAAATCGAAGGATATGTAGGGACTTTGGTGCACCATTTACCTAAAATCGGACGAAAATATATATATGGGAGCTATATCTAAGTCTGATCCGATTTTCAGGAAACTTAACACATATCATTCTAGACTCAATTCAGTACGCTATGCCAAATTTCGTGAAAATCGGCAGATATATATGGACTTTGGTGCACTATTTACCTAAAATCGGACGAAAATATATATATACACACATCATTCTAGGCCAAATTCAGTACGCTGTGCCAAATTTCGTGCAAATCGAAAGATATATAGGGACTTTGGTACATCATTTACATTAAATCGGATGAAAATATATATGGGAGCTATATCTAAATCAGGACCGATTTTCAGGAAACTTAACACACATTATTCTAGGTTTATTTTAGTACGCTCTGCCAAATTTCGTGCGAATCAAAGGATATATAGGGACTTTGGTGCACCATTCACCTAAAATCGGCCGAAAATATATATGGGAGCTATATCTAAATCTGAACCGATTTTTACGAAATTTAACGCAGAGCCTTCTTGATTTAATTCAGTACGCTGTGCAAAATTTCATGCAAATCGAAGGATATATAGGGACATTGGTACAGCATTTACCTAAAATCGGACGAAAATATATATGAGAACTATATCTAAATCTGAACCGATTTTTCCCAATTTCAATAGGGTTCGTGCTTGGGCCAAACAAATGAGATGTGCCAAATTTCATCCAATTCGGATCATAAATGCGACTTGTACTTTGTTCACAATTTAACATGGACAGACAGACAGACGGATGGACATGCATAGATCATATTAAAAAGTGATTCTATGCATATTCTCAAAAGGAACCATGTGTCTATCTCGTTTCCTTCCTGTTACAAACATATGCACAAAGACATAATACCCTATACCACAGAGTACACGCCTGCCTAAGGGACGTAAAAATATTTGTAAATAACCACGCCTGTGTAAGGACAGTAAAAACATATTTTTATGAATGCACTACTCCTTTATAAGGACCTTGAAAAATATTTTTAATAAATCCACGGTTTTTAGGGACCTTAAAAATATTTTTAATAAATCGACGCTTGTCGAGGACCCTGAAAAAATAATTTCAAAAATTGACGCCTTTATTGAGATATTTATTAACTTTAGTACAACATTTTAAAATTTAAGCCTTTGTCCAAATCATGTTAAAAATCGCCTTAGTCCCAGAATATATATATATATATATATTATTGAAGAATCTAAAAATTCCTTTTATGATATTCCTGGTCATTTAGCCCAGCCCTTTTCCCACCTCATCAGTGTCTAATAGATTGTACATGCTTAAGTTTTAATTATTGTAATTAATTAAAAGCAATAGTTGCAAGTTTTGTTTATGGCAAATGTAATTTGCTATGGCAGTGTTTTTTGTTGTTGTTGTTGCTCTTGTTGTTGCCTAGTGTTTATTGTCTTATCCTAACAGGCTTTCTCTCTCACTCCGCTACGATCACAGACAATGAAGTTTTACTAACAACAAACAGACCCTCACACACACACACATACATGACTATTTTAATACGTAATGAAAATTGTTGTTGCCGTTAAACTTATTTTAATTTAAAGAGTTTTAAGATTTGTCTTTCATAGTTTTTCCATTGGTTTATGTGTTTCTTGTTGTTGTTGTTGTAACACAGGAGCAATGCAAGTAACACAGGGTTTTAGTTTAGTTAGTTCGTTGGTTGGTGTTTTTTATTTGGTTACAGCTATTTTTTGTTTAGTTTTGTGTCTTTTTGTGGTTTTGTTGGCCTGGAAAAAGGAAAACTTTTCCTCTCTACAAAAACAACAAAAAAAAAACATTTTTGTTTAGAGATTTTTGGTGTGATTTTATGGTTTATCTTTGTTAATTAAATTAATTTGCGTGTTTTTCATTTAATGGATAATGAATGGCTGTTTGGCTGGCTGCTGGGGTGGATGGATGGATGGTTGCTTCGGAATTGAATGAATGACTGCTTTTTGGCAAAGACCAAGTTTAGTTTCCTCGGTAATATTATTCATAAGTCTAATGGATTGTTGTTTTTTTTTTTTTTTGTTTTAGTGTATGCCACTATTTAAATCTCATTACATGGAATAGTTACAAATAGTTTGGAAGGCATGTAAGGAAGGAATGTAAGTGGATTTGAAATAAAAGGGGCACTATAGAAAGGAAATATTTTATGATTAATTAAAAAAATATTATTTTTTTTCAATCCAACCCATAATGACGGAAGAATACACACATTTAATCCTTGAACAAATATTTTTAAAAAATCGATACCTTTTCTATTTTTAGGACTCTTCTTGGTCCTAGAAAAAAATATTTTTATAAAATACACGCCTTTGGCCAAGTCCCTGCAGAGTACATAAAAAATAAAAATATATTCGAAAATCTGCAATACGTGCCGCTGTTAGGTCCTTGAAAAAAAAAATATTTCTTGGAAACCAATGCCTCGTTTGAGTACTTCAAAGATGTTTCCAAAAAAAAAAAAAAATCGACGCATCTGTGGATTTCTTGAATAAATATTTTTAAAAAGTTTAAGCTTCTCTAGAGACTTAAAAAGAATATTTAAAAAACCAGTGAGCGGAGCAGTATAGTGGGACGGGGCCGACCATATGATACCCTACACAATTTCCACGAAAAACTAACTTTCTGTGGATCTATATTCCGAGCTTGGGCAATATTTCGCGATTTTTGAACCATCTGGACCAACTAGAGGCCGACAATTATTACTAATGTTCAGTACAGCCCTCCTAATTGCTTGTCCAGATTCCCTTCCTTGGTGTTGTGATCTTCTTATTCCCATTGTAGCCTATAGATCGACTCGAAAAAACACAAAAATTAAGTTTTCGGTCCACTTCATCCTAATATAATTATCTGATCGTCAACGAAAATTGTAGGCGTTATCCTTGACCATAACTGGAACTTCATGGAACATTTTAAAGCAATCAGCGCTATATTTCCGCCCTCTAGCATGGTAAATTGTTACTAAATAATAATTGAATACATAAGCACCTGTAAATATTTAAGTGTAACTCCCACATCTGAGTACATATGACCATATATTTGGTATCAATTTAAAGGTCAACCACTGGCCTTGGATGTACCAACAACTTTTCGGGTCTATGTCCTTCAGGGGTAAATCTATACGCTATAGAAAACAAATTTTGTAATTTTTCACACAAAAGTCAGGCTCCATTTGACCCGCTAAATATTGACCGATCCTTATCAAAACAGGCATGCTTATTCTTTGGCCCGATCCCCTTCTCTATGTAAATAATTCGCGATGTTGGGACCATAAATGCGGCCTCTAGAGCGACCAGAAAAACCGATAAAAATATAGTATTTGGTATATTTCATCCCCTAGATATTAACCGATCCTTACCAAAAACAATAGGGGTCTTCATTGGCCAGAACCCATCCTACATGCAAAATTTCGTGGAGATTGGTCCATAACTTTGGCCTGTATCGTGTTTACAAAATATAATGGACAGACGGACGGACGGACACACATGTCTAGATCGACTCAGCTAGTCGAGAAATGAAACGATCGGTATACTTAAAGGAGGGTCTGGGACCAATATTTCGCGGCGTTACAAACTCCTGGGGCTGCACAAAGCTATAATACCCTGACAACATAGTTGTGTAGGGTATAAAAATATGTTGAGTTCTTGGAAAATATTTTAAGGAGTTTCTCTTCTTTAGTATGGACTGTGAAAAATAAATTGAAAAATACTTGTCTAGCTATAGGCCTTGAACAAATATTTTTAAAAAATCCTTGCCTTGATATAGGATTTGGAAAATATTTTCTAAAAAATCCAAAAATATTTTTTAATAATCCACACCTATACTGAGACCATGAAAAATAACTTGGGAAGAAATCCACACCTATTGGTGATTCAGGGATCTATACAAAATATTTTATTTAAATGTATTGTTAAAATGAATTCCCATTTTATTGTAGCGACCTCCATAACCTCTTCCTTGCATTCCTCCAAATTTTCCACCCGCCACAAAGATAAACAAAACAAGTAAAGCTACCAGCAATCGGTTAAAGCTTTCTACCTGTATTTTACACTTATTTTAATTACAAAAGTTTTTCATTAATTTTGTGTAATGTTGTTTAAATTTGTATTTGGCCGATTGCTGTGTTGTTTGGTGATGTGGTTGCATAAGATTTAAAATACGGAAGAATGAGGGGCTGCAGGTATGAAGCCAGGATGTAAAATTTGACAAACGATAGCTAGCATAGCTGAATGAATTTTCTGGCAGAAGAAAACGATTATTTTCAGTGTTTGGTTTACTGACGTGATTTTTTCTGTTTGTTTTCAGTTGGCGAAGGAAAGACGGAAGGAGTTCCGGTTTTGAATGAAAACTTTAACGGATGGTTTGAAATTCTTCTTCGAGAGGATGTTTTCAGGAGTTAATACATAAGGTATGTATGCATTTTATGGTGCTAAATACTTTTACTTTAACTTTTTTTATTTCTTTCTTTTGGAAAATTTAGTCAGGGGGGGTTCATTTAACAAACAACAAAGATTAATTACAACAAATGATGGCATTGTTTGGTTAAGAAAAAATACAAAAACAATGGTTTGTGGGTAGAGCATGGGAAGAGCAGATTTGCATACCGTACACAACTATGTTGTCAGGGTATTATAGCTTTTTGCAGTCCCAAGAGTTTGTAAGGCCCCACCTTTAAGTATAACGATCGTCATATCTCGACTATCTGATTTAGACATGTGTGTCCGTCTGTCCATTATAATTTGTAAACACGATACAGGCCACAATTATGGACCAATCTTTACGAAATTTTGCATGTAGGACGGGTTCTGGCCAATGAAGACCCCTATTGTTCTTAGTAAATATCGGTTAATATTTAGGGGATGAAATGGACCATAAACTTTATTTTTGTCCGATTTTCTTGTCGCTCCAGAGGCCGCAATTATGACCCAAGCATCGCATTAACATGGAGAATGGGATTGAACCAAAGAATAAGCATGTCTGTTTTGATAAAGATCGGTCAATATTTAGCGGTTCGAATACATCCAAACTTTTGTGTGAAAATTACAAAAGTTGATGGTGTATCAAAGATGAGTGGTTGGCCTTTAAATTGATACCAATTGTATTGTCGTATGTTCTGGAATGCGGGAGTTACACCTTAATATTTACAGATGCTTACGTATTCATATATTAAAAAGTAACCCATTACCACACTTGAAGGGCGAAAATATAGCGCTGATCGATTTGAAATGTTTCATTAGGTTCCAATTATGGTCAAGGACAATGCCTATAATTTTCGGTGATAATTAGATAATAATATTGGGATGAAGTGGACTAAAATCCTATTTTTTTGTGTTTTTTTTTCAAGCCGATTTTCTCGAAAGCCGAATGGAATCTGTGATTATTAGAAGTACTGTACTGAATATTAGAAATATTTGTTGGCCTCTTGTCGGTCAAGAGGGTACAAATATCACGAAATATTGCCCAATCTCAGAACATAGAACCACAGATTGTTAGACTTTCGTGGAAGTTGTGTAGGGTATCATATGGTCGGCCCCGTCCAACCATACTGCTCCGCTCACTGGTTTAAATATATGTTTGAGGGTCAAAATACAGGCATGGATTAAAAAAAAATATTTTTGGGGGCCACAACACAGGAGAGAATTAAAAAATATATATATTAAATATGTTTATATATTTTTTATTATTGTTAAATAGTCTGGCGTAATCCTACTGGTTTTTATTCCCTTCACCACACTGGGGTACAGGGTATTATGTCTTTGTGCATATGTTTGTAACAGGCAAAAATAATGGAGATAGACCCATGGTTCCTTATGAGAATATGCATAGAATCACTTTCTGAGTCGATTTATGCATGTCCGTCCGTCCGTCCGTCTGTCCATGTTAAATTGTAAACAAAGTACAGGTCGCATTTATGATCCGAATTGGATGAAATTTGGCACAGCTTATTTGTTTGGCCCAAGGACGAACCCTATTGAAATTGGGAAAAATCGGTTCAGATTTAGATATAGCTCCCATATATATTTTCGTCCGATTTAAAGTAAATTGTGTACCAAAGTCACTATGTATATGTCGATTTGCACGAAATTTCGTATAACCTACTGAATTAGGTCTAGAATGATGTGTGCTAAGTTTCGTGGAAATCGGTTCAGATTTAGATATGGCTCCCATATATATTTTCGTCCGGTTTAAGCTAAATGGTGTACCAATGTCACTACATATCTTTCGATTTGCACGAAATTTGGCATAGCGTAATGAATTGGGTCTAGAACGATGTGTGTTAAGTTTACTGAAAATTGGTCCAGATTTAGATATAGCTCCCATATATATTTTCGTCCGGTTTAAGGTAAATGGTGCACCAAAGTCCCTATATATGTTTCGATTTGCACGAAATTTGGTATAGCCTACTGAATTAGGTCTAGAATGATGTGTGCTAAATTTCGTGAAAATCGGTTCAGATTTAGATACAGCTCCCATATATAGTTTCGACCGATTTTAGGTAAATGGTGCACTAAAGTCCCTAAATATATTTGGATTTGCACGAAATTTGGTATAGCCTTCTGAATTAAGTCTAGAATGATGTGTGCCAAGTTTCCTGAAAATCGGTTAAGATTTAGATATAGCTCCCTTATATATTTTCGTCCATTGGTGTACCAATGTCCCTATATATCTTTCGATTTGCACGAAATTTGACATAGCGTACTGAATTAAGTATAGAATGATGTGTGCAAAGTTTCGTGAAAATCGGTTCAGATTTATATGTAGCTCCCATATATATTTTCGTCCGATTTTATGTAATTGGTGCACCAAATTCCCTATATATCTTTCGATTTGCACGAATTTTTTTATAGGGTACTGAATTAGGTCTAGAATGATGTTCTCTAGAATGATGTTCGATTGACACAACGTACTGAAGTAATATAAATTAGTCTCTGGCAAGTTTTCCTGAAATCGGTTCAGATATAGACATATAACAAACACGCAACGTCTGTTAGGGCACATATGTAGAATATACCCAAAGACGTGAAGGGTATCGTATAGTCGGCCCAGTCCGACTTTACTACTTTCCTTACTGGTTAACATTAATTTATTGTATTTGTTTAATAAACAATGCTTTAACTCTCGTCGTTATTAATTAACCAAATAGAATGGAACTTCAAATATTTAGACAAAAAAATTCATACTGTTAATTTATTTTCGCCATTATTTGTTTATGATTTATAACTTATATAATTGGTTTTAATGAAGAGCCGCAATTATTTATTTTCATGGAAAACAATTCAGCATAACAAAGAAGAATTCGCAAAATAAAAAGATATTGTTTTATAAATGTTGACAGTTTTATAATTAATTGTGGGCCAGACATGCAAATTAATAAACGCATTAATTGCAGTTGCAAATATTTGCAGTGGGACAGGGATAAAACTAACATTTATTAAAAATATTTTTTTTAAATATCGGGTTTACATTTTATAGTTTTTTTATGGCGTTTTATTTAGCTAATAAATTAATAATTATTTTTTCTATTTTTTAAATAAATTAATTATATTTTGGTTCTACTGTACCTATTCATAGATTTTTTTGTGTTATTTTTTAGGTAAAAAATGTCTTTGTTAAAAAAAGTTCTGCTCTTATATGATATTTATCACTTCAGTTGTTATGCCAACCAGAATTATTTTTTTCTTCATATTTCGAACAAAATGTATCTTTCCTATCTCCATTTTTTGTGCTCTCTGTGATGCAGAACTAAAAACTTGTTTTGTTTCATGGTTATTTGAATTTTAATTGGTTATCTAACTCAGAATGGGGTTCAGAGTTTTATTTTTTTTTCGAGAAGAGTTTAGTTTTTCTGGTTTCCTACACAATTTTGCATACGAGTCTATGTGTGTGTGTGTCTGTATATATGTGTGAGTGTGGTTAGTTATATTCTTTGTTTCTGTTACCAGTTTTTCTCCATAAACATCTTTGCCTCCTTATTCTCCCTGGTGTTGTCATTGCATTATTATTGTGTCAAACCAATTTTCCTCGTCCAGTCAGGCAGGCAGGCCGGCTCTTGGCCAGTGTCAATCGAAAATGTCTGGCATTGTCATTGTCAGTCTATTATTCTGCACATGAGTGATTGGATAAACAAATTTTGTGGTCAAAACCACAGGCACAACAAATTTAGCAATACTTGTGGTTTAATTACACTCACACTAGCAACACTGGCACTCACACACACACTCCCACCCATACTCCCATCGACTCGATAGCTGAGATACCCCAACTATGTAGTTAACGATGCCATGAATGAATTTGATGCTTTGCAATTTCAATCCCTCATTCCAATGGACCAACAAGACATTCAAACACACACATACATCCGCACCCCTAAGTCCACCCATATATATATTTCAAGAATCCATTTTTGTCGTGTATCATTTGATTTTAAAGATGCAAACGATGTATTTGCAAAGAGTGTGGGCTAGTGGTGGTGTTTGTATTCTTATTGGTGTTGTTGTTGTTGCTGTAGTGGTGTTGCAGAAGAAAACTAACAAATGAATGCGTTGACATGTCAATATATTACCGACGACAACAACACATGAACACTTGCAAATTAAGTCAAAGATACAATTTATCTGTTTGTGTCAGTGGGCGTGTGGATGTGTGTGTGTATGTGTGTGCAAATGCAATGGACTGTATTGAATGTAATTATGTATACATTAACACAGACACAGTCACACATACATTGATACATGTGGAGGAAATAATTAAACATTTCATGAATAAGATTGTGGGTTGAAGGATTTGTCTATGTTTCAGAAATCGATTTTGTGTGAAGGATTTGTCTATGTTTCAGAATCGATTTTGTGTGGTAAAAAACCTTAATAGATGTTAAGGACTCATAAAAATAAACACGCCTCTCAAAAATCAAATCATCAAAGCCTTTGTTGAGTCTCTAAAAAATCCACGCTTTTGTTGAGTCTCTAAAAATCAACCCCTTTTTTAAAGAATCCACGCCTTTTGTGAGTCTCTCATAATATCAAAAAATTTCGCCGGTATTGAGACTAAGTCTTAAAAAAATATTTTTTAAAAATCCAAGCCGATCTGCGGTCCCACAAAAAATGTTTTAAAAGACCACCCCTGTTGATAGACAATAAAAACCAGAAAGAAAAGTAGTAAAGTCGGACTGGGCCGACTATATGATACCCTTCACCACTTTGGGTAGGGTATCATATACGACTTTTCCACAGAACATTGACATAATATTCAACGACCTAAATATGCGATCTTTATCAATAAGTATAGTAAACCGACCAAATTTCGTGCAAGTTGAAGGAAACACAGGGGCTTTGGTGCATTATTTACCTTAAATCCGACGAAAATATATATGAGAGCTATATCTAAATCTGAACCGATTTTCACGAAATTTAGCACACATCATGCAAGACCTAATCTAGTACCCTATGCCAAATATCGTGCAAATCGAAAGATATATAGGGACTTTGGTGTCCCGTTTACTTTACATAGGACGAAAATATAAATGGGAGCTATTTCTAAATCTGGTCCGATTTTCTCGAAACTTGACACACGTCTTTCTAGACTCAATTCAGTACACAATGCAAAATTTCGAGCAAATCAAAAGATAAATAGGGACTTTGACACACCATTTACCTTAAATCGGAGGAATATATATATGGAAGCTATATCTAAATCTGAACCGATTTTCACAAAACTTGGCAGACATCTCTCTAGGCTCAATTCTGTACGTGACGCCAAATTTCGTTCAAATCGAAAGATATGTAGAGACTCTAAAAATATTTTAAAACAAGTGAGCGGGGCAGTCGGACGGGGCTGACCATTTCACAACGTCACAATTTCCACGAAAGTCTAATTTTCTGTGCTCCAATTTTCTAAGCATGGACAATATTTCGCGATTTCGCGACCGACTAGAGGTCAACAAATATTCCTAATATTCAGTACAGTCCTTATAATTACTTGTCCTGATTCCCTTCACCGTGTGTTGTGATGTTCGGCTTTCAATTGTGGCCTGCAGATCGACTCGAAAAAATACAAAAAATTAAGTTTTTGGTCCACTTCATCTCATAATTATTACCGAACATTATAGGCATTGTCCTTGACCATACCTGGATCGTCATGGAAAATTTCAAAGCGATCAGCGCTGTATTTTCGCCCTCTAGTGTGGTAATTGATTAATAATTAATAAGCCCCTGTAAATATTTAAGTGTAACTCCCGCATCCGAGTATATACGACGATATAATTGGTATCAATTTAAAGGTCAACCACTCCTCTTGGATATACTCTAAACTTCTCGGGTCTATTTCCTTTAAGGGTAAATTTGCACAATAAAGTCAGGGTCCATTTGACCCGCTAAATATTGACCGATTATTATCAAAACAGGTATGCTTATTTTTGGCCCGACCCCTTTCTCTATATGAAAATTCACGATGTTTGGGCCATAATTGCAGCCTCTGAAACGACCAGAAAATCAGACAAAAATAAAGTTTTTGGTCCATTTCATCCCCTAAATATTAACCGATCTTTAGCAAAAACAATAGGGGTCTTCATTGGCCAGAACCCATACTACATGCGAAATTTCGTGAAGATTGGTCCATATCGTGTTTACAAATCTAGTCTAGATCGACTCAGCTAGTCGAGATATGACGATCGGTATACTTAAAGGTGGGTCTAGGAACAATATTTACAAACTCTTGGGGCTGCACAAAGCTGTAATACCCTGACAACATACTTGTATAGGTTATAAAAACCACACCTGTTGAAATATTTTTAAAAATCTACGCCTTTGTTGAAATCCTAAAAAATATATTTTTAAAGAAAAATCACACCTGGACTCTAAGTCCCTAAAAAATTATTTCAATAAATCCACGCTTGTTTATAGGCTTTAAAAAATTATGTTGAACAAATCTACATCTGTATATTTCCTTTAATTTAGAAGCAATCTGCAATTATATATTCGAACATATTTCTGTCATCACCCTGACATTTACTGTCAACACATTATATTGTGCCATTTAATCAGAAAATTTTCGACCTCAGTACCAAAAATTGCATTAAATTATTTGTGTCAGAAATTTAGTATATCGCAAAAGCAACAACAACAAAAAAATGGTTTTAATTATTTGGGCCAGATACGATACGAAAAATCAAATATATTATTACAACTGGAATTGCCATATTGAAGCTGTGCTTACATATGAGTTCTGTGTGTGTGCGTATGTGTGACAAAAAGCAATTATAGAAAAAGCCCTACCATCAGCAACAAACCATATTTGCCACTATCACCGCCACCCACCCACCTTCAACTTGTCCAATTAACATAGACAATCAGAGTATTGTGGCCAAAAAGCTAATAAACCTAAAATCACACGCACTCTCGCACACACACACACATTGAGACACTTATATATTTTACATGTTGGGGAATTAATGTATGAACAGCCATATTCCCACACACAGACACATACACATTCGGCACACATTAATATGCATTCATAAAACTGTCAACACACTGTTCGTTTCGACGAAAATCAACATCACAAATCTCTCGATCACGCACGCACTCACACACGAGTGTATGAGTGTGTGTGTGTGTGAGTGCGGTGAGTGTATGAGGCAGAAATCATTATTTTTATTATTGGCAATGCCTACTTATAGGCGCCAGAATGATATTAATTAAGTGGCAAATTAAAAACAAACCATCATTATAATAGCAGTGAGCATGTGTATCACTGTGTGTGAGTGTTTATGTGAATATACGCTTAATTAATGCTTTCAGTTGAATTGTGAGTGTGTGTTATTTTTGGAACAGAGTGGGAGAAAGAGAGAGAGAGCTATGGTGGCATGGTAGTTAAACAGAAACGTTTAATGGCAATTTATTAAACAAAAAATTTGGCGAAATTAAATAAAAGTACTGGGAATAATTTTCCTCATATCTTAAACCAAGCACTACCCTTCTCTGAACCAAAGGGGCATAAGAATCCATTCCCACTACAATTATAAATTTTAAATATTTTTATTTTTAATAATTTTTTAAATTACTCCCAAGTCAATGGTCCTTCCTTACACACACACTCACACGTAGACTTCCTTAACTACAACTGTGTATAATTACAAAATATGCCACTGTGCGCGTGTGTCATATAATGAAGTAGTTGTTGTATATATGGCTGTCTGTATGCCCCACCATGGCACCACATTGCCACTTAATTGCCATTACGTGTAAATCATGGTAAAAGTCATAGTGGTCATCATATTACGCTAAATTATGCTTTATTTCCGACAACAGCAACAACAACATCAGTCCTGGGTTCACTTTATCCGCTGCCCAGCTTATTACAAGGGACTCATAGGGAGGATATCAAATATGCACATAATGTCTTCGTAAATACATTTTAACCAATGGCCAATCTCGGAGGGGGTATACATGAAATGGTAGGGACTGCACTATTTCAACACCATATTGAAAAGGGCTTGATGATGGGAGGGACAGTGGGAAAAAATATATATATATATTTCAAAAAGGAATTTTTTCGGAAATTTTTCTCTTGTCAAATTACTTTTTCATGGGCTCAACACAGAAGTGGAGTTTTGACATGGATTCTCTACATAAATTTTTACATGGTCCTTAGACAGGCGTGGATTTTTTAAAAAAATATTTTTCGGGGTCGAAAGACAGGCGTGGCGTATATTTTTAGGGTCCTTAGACAGGCGTGGATTTTTTAAAGTATTTTTTCAAGGTCCTACACAAGGCGTGGTTTTTTAAAATTATTTTTTCAAGGTCCTACACAAGGCGTGGATTTTTTAAAATTATTTTTTCAAGGTCCTACACAAGGCGTGGATTTTTTAAAATTATTTTTTCAAGGTCCTACACAAGGCGTGGATTTTTTAAAATTATTTTTTCAAGGTCCTACACAAGGCGTGGATTTTTTAAAATTATTTTTTCAAGGTCCTACACAAGGCGTGGATTTTTTAAAATTATTTTTTGAAGGTCCTACACAAGGCGTGGATTTTTTTAAAATTATTTTCTCAAGGTCCTACACAAGGCGTGGATTTTTTAAAATTATTTTTTCAAGGTCCTACACAAGGCGTGGATTTTTTTAAAGTATTTTTTCAAGGATCGGCACAAGGCGTGGATTTTTTTAAAGTATTTTTTCAAGGATCGGCACAAGGCGTGGATTTTTTTAAAGTATTTTTTCAAGGATCGGCACAAGGCGTGGATTTTTTAAAGTATTTTTTTCAAGGTGCTACACAAGGTGTGGATTTTTTAAAATTATTTTCAAAGTGGATTTTTTAAAATTATTTTTTCAAAGGACCTAGAGAACAACAAGGCGTAAATTTTTTAAAATTATTTTTTCAAAGGACCTTGAGAACAACAAGGCGTGGATTTTTTTAAATTATTTTTTCAAAGGACCTAGAGAACAACAAGGCGTGGATTTTTTAAAATTATTTTTTCAAGGTCCTACACAAGGCGTGGATTTTTTAAAATTATTTTTTCAAGGTCCTACACAAGGCGTGGATTTTTTAAAGTATTTTTTTCAAGGATCTGCACAAGGGTTCTTATAAAGGCCAGGTTTTTTTAAATTATTTTTAAGGGTCCTTATAAAGGCCAGGTTTTTTTAAATTATTTTTAAGGGTCCTTACAAAGCCTGGATTTTTTTAAAGGTCCTTACGCCCTTACAAAGGCGTGATGTTTTTCGAATTATTTTTTCAGGGTCCTTGGAAAGATGTGAATTTTAAAAATATGTTGAATTTTTTAAAGTCACTGTCCCTTATCCTGGCCCGTTTTCCTAGCTCATAAACCTATTACCACTCTACCCCAACACAAAGGCCCACAACATATATACCAACTTACACATTATTAACACATGTACAAACATGCTTGTGAATTTCTGCAAAGGTTTACGGCATGCTTAGGCATTTTGACTACAAAACCACTATCTACACAGATTTCCTAGTTCCAAATCTCATGCAATGGTTCCAAGTGCCGCCAGTGATAAACTTCATTTTCCACGTTAAAATCAACGCAAATGGTCTTCGATGCAATTGCCACCAAATGGCAGACACTCACACACACACTCTCAAACTGGCAAGTATTGTATCATAAAATGCATCTGGATGTGAGTGTGTGTGTGTGTGAGTAGTGGTTCGTTCATCTTGGTTTAAGGCCCATTACTAAGCCAGTAGTGTCGCACTCATACTCTGACCGAGAAAAAAACGGAAATGACTGGTGGCAAGTAGGGGAAATTGCACACTCTGGTGTTACTCGCCATAGCCTATAGATGTCTCTAATTAAGGCCATTAAGTCAAAACCGGAAATATTTCTTAGAGCTGTTGCAAAATATGCGATTGCAAAGATGTAATTGTTTGGGTTGGTGGTGAGGGGGCATTTTAGGAGAGAATCGGGGAGTTTAACAATTGTGGCTATTATAACGGGAATTTTGTAAAGTTCACGTACGCGATAGTTCCCACCTTAGCCAGTATGGTGACATCGGCTCTCACCTCATCGCTTAAAAGTGTAGTGGTGTGGTGATGGTGGTAATGGCAATAATGATAGTTTTGTATCCAAATAATGGCTACCGTTATCCTGTCATGTGTCCGTGCGTGTGTGTGCAGATGGGGGCCTACAACATTGCAAGCAACTACAGCCGGTATTAACTTAATTTATGGCATTTAGCGGATGTTAGTTAAACTACAACTACCAATAATAATATGGCTATAATACCTACTCTCACTGGTGTTGTTGTTAGTGCTGTCGTAGTCCACACCTTCTAGCCACCTTCATTCGCAGCATATTAATGAGCCTTTTTGAGTAATCCGTAGAATGCTGTTGGCAAAATCCGGGGGCCCAGCATCATTGCCAAATGTCGTCGTTGTCATTGACTATAAATATAAAATTTAATTACCTTATATAAGATACTTGTATCAGCAAAATCAAAAGGATTAGTACAGGTGAATACTGGTATATATTTAAATGTGTGTGTGTGTGTGTTTGTAACTTTTGTAATTATTCTTTGTGGACTTAATATGCTTTTTGATAAATGTAAATCCCTGTTGATTAATGTAATCTCATACCTAACCAGGGGGTTATTTTTTAATTTGCATAACCAAAGGGGAAAATAATGGAGGGAGACAATTAAAAATATTTTTAATACTTGGATATAATAAAATTGACTAATATTTTTCAATGGCGTTGATAAAAAAATATTTTTAGCAAGGATTTCTTTTAAATTTTTACAGATCTTAGATTTAACACCAGTAAGGAAAGTAGTAAAGTCGGACGGGCCGACTATATGATACCCTTCACCATTTTGTGTATATTCAACAGATAAATCCTAACAGACGTCACATTTTTATAGGACCAGTAAAATGAAATTGGATCCATAAACATGTCATTCTGCAACAGATACTAAATTTTTCATTAGGTCAGATGTAGAAGCTATATCTAAATCTGAACCGATATCAGGAAACTTAACACACATCATTCTAGACCTAATTTATTACGCTGTGTCAAATTTCGTGCAAATCGAAAGATATTAAGGGACTTTGGTAAACATTTACCTTAAATCGGACGAAAATATATATGGGAGCTATATCTAAATCTGAACCGAGTTTCAGGAAATTTAACACACACCACACACACACTGTGTCAAATTTCGTACAAATCGAAAGATATATAGGGGCTTTCGTGCACCAATTACCTTAAATCGGACGAAAATATATATATGGGAGCTATATCTAAATCTGAACCGATTTTTCCCCAATTTCAATAGGATTCGTCCTTGGGCCAAATAAGTGACCTATGTCAAATTTCATCCAAATCGGATCATAAATGCGACCTGTACTTTTTGCACAAAAATACATGGACGGACGGACAGACGGACGGACAGACGGACGGACATGCGTAAGTCGACTCAGAAAGTGATTCTATGCATATTCTCAAACGGAACCATGTGTCTATCTC
The DNA here is from genome assembly GCF_032173495.1 of Musca vetustissima. NCBI lineage: Eukaryota > Metazoa > Arthropoda > Insecta > Diptera > Muscidae > Musca > Musca vetustissima. The sequence goes on from NW_026883638.1 coordinate 29,332, forward strand.
GCTTCCTTTTGCCTGTTACAAACATATGCACACAGTGTGGTGAAGGGTATAAAAAATATATATTGTTTAAGGGGCATCAATTGTTTTGGTTTTGTAAAAATTATTTTTTCAGCGACAATCCTCAATATGCAATAACGAAGGAGATAATAAACGGGATATGGGAGCGTATGACTTATGTCAGCAATGGGAATGGGAATCCCTTTTTCCTAGTATTTTAAAGAAATATTTCTTTCAGGTCCAGACAGACGGCGTGATATTTTTAAGCACTTTTAAGGAATTATTTATGGGCCAGCATGTTTATACACTACACAACTATGTTATCAGGGTATTATAGCATTGTGCAGCCCCAAAAGTTTGTAACGCAGCGAAATATTGGTCCTAGACCCACCTTTATGTATACCGATCGTCATATCTCGACTAGCTGAGTCGATCTAGACATGTGTGTCCATCCGTCCGTCTGTCCATTATAAATTGTAAAAACGATACAGGCCACAGTTATGAACCAATCTTCACGAAATTTTGCATGTAGGATGGCTTGTGGCCAATGAAGACCCCTATTGCTTTTGGTAAAAATCGGTTAATATTTAAGGGATGCAATGGAACAAATACTAATTTTTTGTCGGTTTTTTTTCTGGTCGCTCAAGAGGCCGCAATTATGGCCCGAACATTGTGAAATTTAACATGGAGTAGGGGATAGGGCCATAGGATAAGCATGCCTATTTTGATAAAGATTGGTTAATATTTAGCGGGTCAAATGGACTCTGACTTTTGTGCGAAAAATTACAAAATTTGTATTCTATAGCATATATATTAACTCCCGATGTACATAGACCCGAGAAGTTGACAGTATATCCAAGAAGAGTGGTTGACCTTCAACTTGATACCAATTACATTGTGGTATGTTCTCATATGTGGGAGTAACTTTTAAATATTTACAGGTGCTTACGTTTTCAGATATTATTTAGTAACCCATTACCACACTAGAAGGCCGAAATATAACTCTGATCGCTTTGAAATCAGAGGATCAGATAATAGTATTGGGATGAACTGGACCGAGAACTTATTTTTTTCTATTTTTTTTCGAGTCGATCTATAGGCCACAATTGAAAGACGAACATCGCAACACAACCCACGGTGAAAGGTATCTGGTAAAGTAATTAGAAGGCTTGTACTGAATATTAGTTGACCACTACTATTCGGTCAAGAGGGTGCACAATATTGCCCAAGCTCAGAATATAGAACCACAGAAAGTTAGATTTTCATGGAAGTTGTGTAGGGTATCATATGGTCGGCCCCGTCCGACAATACTGCTTCGCTCACTAGTTTAAATATATTTTTTCAGGCACCATTTATAGTAACGTTTTTTTTTTAATTTTTTAAGGACTAATAACAAGGATGAATTTTCTAATACTATTGTTTTTCAGATTAAGGCTTGGAGTATTCAAAAAATATTTTACGAGATCATACCCTGGGCAATGATTTTTTTACAATTTTGTTGCAAGATCCCATACACAATTTTTAAAATTTGTAAGAAATATGTTGCGTATAAGTGTTGTTGTAAATTATACGCCATCTCTTCTTCAAGAATTATATGACTTACGTTATTTTCGATTAAAATCTTTCAAAATCATTGATGTAAATCCAACGTAAATTGAATAAGGTAATAGATTTTTCTAAAGCTTCTCAGAGCAAGATTTGATCGATGCATATCTTTTCAGGAAAATCCAAAAAATCTCCTTTAGCATTTAATAGAAAATAAAAAAGACAACGCTTAAAATCACTTTGAGATTTGTTACCCTTTGTAACGTTTACGTAAATCGTGTATGTTTCAACACCTTTCATCTATAATAACACTTACAAAGTTTTAGCGTACAGTTTTATCTTGTGCTCTATATATTTTTTTTCGGGGTTGTTGTTGGAGAATTTGCCATTTTTTCAATTACATGAGTTTTTTTTTTGGAAAAATTCTATAAAGGTAGGGCGAGAAAGTGTATTTTGCTACCCAGTTTATTTGTAAACGGAAGCCATGCTAAGAACCAGAAAAGAACGAAAAAAAACTCAACTCTTAAAATGCCATTACATCCGGTGTATAGTTAATAGAATAAAGTTTGACATAAGTAACCTTTATCTAGTTTTGGGAAAATGTGTAGGTGAGTGAGTGTACATGTATGTGTCCCATCATATAACTGAAACTCATACTAACAAAGTTTTCTGTGTGTAAAGCTTCTTCTCTAATGCTGACACGTAAAAGTGTTTTAAATCCCCTTCTACTATTACCAGTTTTCATCGGTATACTTGTCCATGGTCCACACATCTGTTCAGCATGTTGATGTTGTCGAATGCTGTAGTTTTTAAGTTCAAAAACATTTAGTTTTCACACAAAATTGATTTTCCCAAAAGTATGCAATAAAAGTGTTAACGAAAACGCAACAAAAAAACGGAATTGAGAAACGCAACCAACTAAAATCTACTACAACTGCTTCAATAAATGTAACACACGTTCGCACACCCTCTCACACTTACATTGATGGTCTAACAGAATTTTCCCCGTACTTCGAGTGAAAAGTTTTGCTTTTTCTGTTTTTTTTTCTCTCCCATTTTCTCTGATTGCTTTTTTTGCACCGTTCCGTACCTCCGAGTAAAGCTTATAAGTATTAGTGTCATATTATTAACATAGTTCATAGGATTTGTGCTTTGACTACACACAGATTGCATTTGATATTCTGATGGAGATTTGTATTGGTTAGCATTTGCTTTTTTTGTGATCGGGTAATTTTGATACATTTTAAAAATAAATAAATAACTAAATAATTCATATGAAAGCCGTAAAAATTGGGATTTAGTCAATCGTTCTGAATGATTAAAATGATATGATAACACAAGCCTTAGGGTAGGCAATAATAATAGGGGAAATATTGACAGTGGCCAAGGGAGCGTATGACTGGTGGCAGAATGTATACGCCCTTATGGAATATAAACAGAAATGCATTTTTTTACATATTTATTTCAGGGACCATAGACAGGCGTGGATTTTTTTTTTTTTAATTTTTGAGGGATATCAACAGGAGGATTCCAAAAAATTTTAAAACTAAATATAGTTCCTGGCATTTTTCCAGATTTTATATTATAAAACTTAGGGGAAGGGGGCGAATGACTAGTGTCAGTATGTATACGCCACAGTGGTATTCGGTGAAAAAAATTATCTTGCATTTCAATACATTGCTAATATAAAATGGTGCCCATTTGGGCCCCAGTAAATACAAGCCTTAGGGTAGGCAATAATAATAGGGGAAATATTGATAGTGGCCAAGGGAGCGTATGACTGGTGGCAGTATGTATACGCCCTTATGGAACGTAAACAGGAGTGATTTTCTTTTAAATATTTATTTCAGGGACCACAGACAGGCGTGGATTTTTTTTTAAATTTTCGAGGGCTATCAACAGTTGGATTCAAAAAACAATTCTGGGATTTTTAAAAACTAAATGTTGTTCCTGACAGTTTTCCTGATTTTATATTATAAACCTTAGCGGAAGGGGGCGAATGACTAGTGTCAGTATGTATACGCCTCAGTGGTATTCGGTGAAAAAAATTATCTTGCATTTCAATACATTGCTAATATAAACTGGTGCCCATTTGGACCCTAGTAAATAGCTATGCCAGTTTTTTGTACCCTTCACCACACTGTAGTACCAGGTATCATGTCTTTGTGTATATGTTTGTAACAGGCAAAAGGAAACGAGATAAACACTTGGTTCCTTTTGAGAATGTGCATAGAATCACTTTCTGAGTCGATTTACGAATGTCCGTCTGTCCGTCCGTCACTCCATGTTAAATTTTAAACAAAGTACAGGCCATGATCCGAATTGGACGAAAATTGGCATAGGTCACTTATTTGGCCCAAGGACGAAACCTATTGAAATTGGGAAAAAACGGTTCAGATTTATATATAGCTCCCATATATATTTTCGTCCGATTTAAGGTATATGGTGCACCAATGTCCCTATATATCTTTCGATTTGCCCGAAATTTGGCACAGCGTAATGAATTTGGTATAGAATGATATGTGTTAAATTTCCTGAAAATCGGTTCAGATTTAGATATAGCTCCCATATAAATTTTCATCCGATTATAGGTAAATAGTGTACCAAGGTCCCTTTATATATTTCGATTTGTACGAAATTTGGCGCAGCATAATAAATTAGGTCTACAATGATGTGTGTTAAGTTTCCTGAACATCGGTTCAGATTTAGATATAGCTCTCATATATATTTTCGTCCGATTTAATTTAAATTATGCACCAAAGTCCCTATATATCTCTCGATTTGCCCGAAATTTGGCACAGCGTAATGAATTAGGTCTACAATGATGTGTGATAAGTTTCCTGAAAATCGGTTCAGATTTAGATATAGCTCCCATATATATTTTCGTCCGATTTAATGTAAATGGTACACCAATGTCCCTATATGACTTTCGATTTGCACGAAACTTAGCACAGCCTAATGATTTAGGTCTAGAGTGATGAGTGCTAAGTTTCGTGAAAATCGGTTTAGATTTAGATATATCTTCCATATATATTTTCGTCCGATTTAATGTAAATGGTGAACCAAAGTGCCTATATGTCATTCGATTTGCACGAAATTTGGCACAACCTAATGATTTAGGTCTACAATGATGTGTGTTAAGTTTCTGAATATCGGTTCCGATTTAGATATAGCTTCTGACCAAATGAAAAATTTAGTATCAGTTGCAGAATGAAATGTTTATGGATTAAGTTTCATTTTACTGGTGCTTTAAAAATGCGACACGGTGGTTTTTCCTTACTGGTTTTTAGTGTTCTGCCTACCCTGTACTCCATTCCCGTAGTCAAAAATCTCCAACATCCATAAAAACTATTTACAACAAAATTCCAAAAACCGTTTAGCATACTCGTAACAATTACAAATAATATTTGACAGTTTTCTACAGCTTCCTGTGCGGATGCCAGTGACAATTCAAACTATGAACACAAAATCTACAACAAAATAAAAATTCCCATTCCCCAACCACCAAACAATGGCCAGCTTCGCTCTCAGCATTATTTGCCACGATTATGACAAAAGCATTGTAAAATCAAACAGTCAACCATGTAACCAATGACCCTATCTGTCACAATGGATGATGATGATGCGGATGACGATGATGATATGCCTCGTCAGCAACAACCGTCGGAATTGGATAGATTTATATGTGTCAAATGCATGAATTTTTCTCAATTATTGTTATACAATTATGCATTACATTCATGTATATGGGTGCAACATTCATTCCAACATGCTCACATACATATGTCCATGAGTGGCGGACATACATATGTATTTGACTGGCTGATTTTTACAATGTTGACATAAATTCTCTACAACAATGACACACACACAGAACAAAATAACAACGACAGCAACAACATAAATATCACAGAACATTGTTGACATTAATTGTTCAACATTGTTTGTGACAAGTGGAAATTGTGGATACATCAATGAGATGACATTATTCGGGAAGGGTAGGGTTGTGGCTAATAAAAATTTAAAATAGTAAGGATATTACTGAAAATAAATTGGAGGGAATTTTTTCTAATTTTTTTGTATTTATAATTGTAAATAGTATTTTACGAAGGAAATTGAGTAATTTCATTAAATCCATAGGAAATGAAAGGGCTATAGTGCGTATACGTTGTGACAATAGTTATACGAAACAGTATTCTTTCAATGCAGAATGTTGAGGTCTACAGAGAGACGTGGATTTTTTACAAATATTTTTTTCAGGCGTAGATTTTGTATATTGATGTACATTTTAAACAAATATAATGAGAGAATTTAGAAAAAAATATTTTTCAGTTCATAACAAATGCTGGATTTTTGAAATATATTTTTCGAGGTCATAACTCAGTCGTGGATTTTTTTACAAAAATGTTTTGATAGCTATAAAGAGAGGAGGATTTTATAAAAACTATTTATGGAGGATTACATATGGGCGTGTAAATATTTCTAAAGTCTTAACGCGTTCGTGGGTTTTATAAAAATATTTTTTGACACCAGATCAATACACAGGCGTGACTTTTTTAAAAATATTTTTTGAGATCTAAGTACGTGCGAGGATCTTAAAAGAATATTTTTGTGAGGTCACAACACAGGCCTGTGTTTTTAATATATTTTTAACGTTTTTTGAGGACTATAAAGAGAAAAAGATTTAAAAAAAATATTTTTTTAAATGTTTTTTAGTATTAAATTTTTAAAAAATATATTTTGAGATATCCTTGGTTTTTGGAAGTATTTACTGATCCTAGTAGGAAACTTTTGTGAGAACTTAAAATTAATTAATAGCACAGAAGCATAGGTGGCGTATACTTATACGCACCAATGACTTTTTATTGCAATCGTTTGGGGGCTATCAAACACCGAACAATTTTTTTTTTTATTATTTATTATTTTCAAGCGCGGATCTCGGAATATTTCTAAGGTTTTCACATATTGTGAATTTTTTAATAACCCTTTTTGAGGATTTATAATATACGTGGATTAAAATAATCAATTTCTGAGGTCTTATTAAAGCGTGGGGTCAAAAAAAGACATTTCAGCGTTATTAACACAGATTTGAATTGTTTAAAAATTAGTTCCGGGATCTTAACGCAGGAATGGAATTAAAAAAATTCTTCAGGCGTGGATTTGTTAAAAATGTTTTTGAAGTTCTAACACAGTCTTGGTTTTTATACTCTTATCATAAGTTTGTACCAGACAAAAGGAAACGAGATAGACGCATGGTTCCTTTTGAGATGTGCATAGAATCCGTCTGTAGATGTTAAATTGTAAACAAAGTACAGGTCGTATTTATGATTCGATTTGGATGAAATTTAGCACAAGTCACTTACTTGGCACAAGGACGAACCCTATTGAAATTGATGGAAATCGGTTCGGATTTAGATATAGCTCCCATATATATTTTCGTCCGATTTTAGGTAAATGGTACACCAAAGTCCCTATATATCTTTCGATTTGCACGCTATTTGGCATAGCACATTGAATTGAGTCCAGAATTACATATGTTAAGTTTCGTTAAAACCGGTTCAGATTTAGATATAGTTCCCTTTTATATTTTCGTCCGATTTTATTTAAATAGTGCACCAAAGTCCCTATATATTCTTTGATTCTCAAGATATTTGACACCGCATACTAAATTAAATCTAAAATTACGTGTGTTCAGTTCCGAAAAAATCGGTTCAGATTTAGATATAGCTCACATATATATTTTCGTCCGATTTAAGAAAAATGGGCCACCAAAGTCCCCATATATATTTCGATTTGCACGAAATTTGGCATAGGGCCGCGAATTAGGTCCAGAATGACGTGTGCTAAGCTTCGAGAATATCGGTTCAGATTTAGATATAGCTCCCATATATATTTTCGTCCGATTTTTGTAAATGGTGCACCAAAGTCTTTATATATCTTTCGATTTGCACGAAATTTGGCATAGCGTACTGAATTAGGTCCAGAATGATGTGTGCTAAGTTTCGTAAAAATCGGTTTAGATTTAGATATAGCTCCCATATATTTTCATCCGATTTTATGTAAATGGTGCACCAAAGTCCCTATATATCCTTCGATTCACACAAAATTTGGCATAGTGTACTGAATTGGGTCTAGAATGATGTGTGTAAATTTTCCTGAAAGTTGGTCCAGATTTAGATATAGTTCCCATATATGTTTTCGTCCGACTTAATGTAAATGGTGTAGCAAAGTCCCTATATATGTTTCAGTTTGCACAAAATTTGTTCTGAATTATGTCTATAGTGTTGTGTCGGCCCCGTCCGACTTTACTACTTTCCGAGCTGGATTTAGTTGTATTACGAAAATTAATACTAATTATTTGATCATTAATAGGCATATGTCGCGTATACCTTGTGACAACACTTATACAGCCCAGAGTACTTTTAAGCTATACGTTTAAAGTCCGCCAATAGTCGTGGAAGTTTAAACATTATTTTTGTCAGTACTATCAACTACCGTTGATTATTTTTGGGGTAGAAGTTTGAAAAATAATTTTGGGGTCTTAATACGAACCTCCAATTTATAAAATATATTTTTGATTTTTTATAAAAAAGCTTTCGAGGCTTTAAAAAAAATATATTTATGTCTTCGAAAAATATATCTTCAAAATTTGTTCCATATTTATTTCTCCACAAGTAAGACATATATTTGCAGGTCCTTTAAGACAAAAAATATTGCTGTCATTGTGTGTGTGTAACGACAAAAAAAGTTTTTAATAACTTTCAATAAGTATTTTACAACACTTGTAAATGTTTAACAAGTCGATCTAAAGAGTTCTTTCTCTCTGTCACATAAAAGCATTCAACGACATAGACACACACGCACACACATGCCGAACCATACATATTTTGAAGTTCAGGAATGGTCCAAAGAGGGGCGTGGAGGCTTGGCTAAAACGAACTGTAAACTGGTGACATAAATAACATATGAGAGAGTTACGGAATACTAGAAGCATTCGTTGTGGTGGTAACATTCAGTTATGGCAACCCCATAAGGAAGAGTCAACGAAAGACCTCATTAAATAGTTTTATGACAAATACATAGAAACTTCAAGAAGAAGCTGAAGAAGAACAAGACGCAAACTGCAGCAGCAGAGTTCTGCTTTCTTCGTTGATGTTACAATCCGAAATCAACTTCAACTTTCAACATTGCCCGAAACATCAATTCACATGAATCATACACGAAATTGTAGCCAAAGGAAAGAACATGGAAACTATGCTCCATACACGTAAATATGTAAGACACACACACATAAGAATGTGTGTGTGTGTGACATATATTTCATTCTCTCTGTAAAAGAAAAAAACACTTGTCGTTGTGTAATGTATTTGTACATAACTTTAAACTACTTTTGCCCAAAGTGTGTAGTAAAAGTAAAAGACAAGTAAAAACTGTTTAACTCAATTTTAAGTAGTTGCAAAATTTATGGATTAATTTCTTCAAATGTACCGAAACTTCAAGTTTATGTGCACATGTACACAAACGGATACATACACATATGCAGGCCAATTTCCATATAAAAAATTAATAGTTGTAATGTTGACAAGTTTTTGTATTTGCAAATAACTACTTGTAGTTATATAGTTTTGTAACCTAATTGAGCCTAACAGTATGCCATACTTTCGCTTGAAGAAGACAAAAAAACACACACAAAAATGGGGAGTGGGAGGTAAATTGGCATCATTCAAATAAAAGTTTTTGGGAAAATAGTTGCATAGAAATGTATTCCAAAAAGTTTACGGGGTTTGTTGTTGGTCCAAGAAAAAATATTTTTAAAATTTTATCCTGTCTTGTGACTGGTCCAAGCAAAAAGAAGGAAATAGTTTTATAAATAAATCCACCCCTTAGAGTATCCCTAAAAACATAAAAAAATAATCACGTTCTCGCAAAATATTAAAGAAAAATCACACCCTCTGTAGTCTCTAAAATTAGGTGAGAAAGATGGTGCGTATAAGTGTTGTCAGAACGTATACGTCACCGATGACTATCAATTATTATACAAATAATAACTGCTGCTTTATCCCTATCTTTAAACAATCCACGTGTGTATTAGGACCTCAAAACATGTTAAGAGCTATTTTTAAACAATCCAAAATTCAATCAATGTTTTTAATACAACAACGTCTTCCGGTATTCTTAAAAAAATGTAGTAGTCATCGAAAAAGGTTTTCCAGAGATCCAATGAAGAAAACATACCGAGACATGATTTAATGCCTGACATCAGGAGTGGATTTTTAAGACATATTTTTAGGGGTCTACAATGAGGCGTGGACTTTTTAAACATATTTTTAAGGGTCTACAATGAGGCGTGGATTTTTTAAACATATTTTTAAGGGTCTACAATGAGGCGTGGATTTTTTAAACATATTTTTAAGGGTCTACAATGAGGCGTGGATTTTTTAAACATATTTTTCAGGGTCCACAATGACTCGACTAGCTGAGTCAATATATGTCCGTCCGTCCGATACAGGCCACAGTTATGGGCTAATCTTTACGAAATTTTTCATGTAGAATGGGTTCTGGCCAATGGAAACCCCTATTGTTTTTGGTAAAGATCGGTTAACATTTAGGGGATGAAATGGACCAAAAACGTTATTTTTTTCTGATGATCTGTTCGCTCCAGAGGCCATAATTATGGCCCAAACATATCGAATAATACATTATATTCTGGGGCGTATATATTTACTCCTAAAGGACATAGACCCGAGTAATTGATAACATATCAAAGAAGAGTGGTTGACCTTTAAACTTATACCAATTATTTTGTCATATGTATTCGGATGTGGAAGTTACACTTAAATATTTACAGGTGGTTACGTATTCAGATATTATTTAGTAACATATTACCACACTAGAGGGCGGAAATATAGTGCTGATCGCTTTGAACATTTTCAATGAAGAACCAGGTATGGTCAAGAACAACGCCTATAATTATCGGGGAAGAACAAATAATAATTTTGGGATGAAGTGGACGAAAAATTAATTGTTGTGTTTTTTCAAGGCCACAATTTAAAATCGAATATCAAAACACACGGTGAAGGTAATCTGGGCAATTAATTATAAGAACTGTACGGAATATGAGTAATAGTAATTTGTTGACCTCTAGTCGGTTAAGTGGGTGCAAATATCCCGAAATATTGCCGAAGCTATGAATATAAAACCGCAAAAAGTTAGATTTTCGTGGCAGTTGTGTAGGGTTCGTATGGTCGGCCCCGTCCGACTATACTGCTGGTTAAAAAGTATTTTTAGTGTTCTTACAAAGTGCTGATCTGATATTATTTATGGGACTACACACAGGCCTGGATTTTCCTAATTTTTATACCCTTCGCCACACTGTGATACAGGGTACTATGTCTTTGAGCATATTTTGTGTAGTATTGTGTCTTTGTGCATAGGAAACGAGATAGATACATGGTTCCTTTTGAGAATATGCATAGAATCACTTTTAAAGCCGATTTATACATGTCCGTCCGTCTGTCTGTCCATGTTAAATTGTAAACAAAGTACAGGTCGCATTTTTGATTCGAATTGGATGAAGTTTGACACAGCTCACTTCTTTGACCCAAGGCCGAACCCTATTGAAATTGCGAAAAATTGGTTTAGATTTTGATATAGCTCCCATATATATTTTCGTCCGATTTAAGGAAAATGGTTCACCAAAGTACCTATATATCATTCGATTTGCACGAAATTTGGTATAGCGTACTAAATTCAGTCTATAGTGAAGTGTGTTAAGTTTCGCGAAAATCGGTTCATATTTAGATATAGCTCCCATATATATTTTAGTCCGATTTTAGGTTAATAGTGCACCAAAGTCCCTATATATCAATCGATTTGCACGAAATATGGTATAGCGTACTAAATTAAGTCTAGAGTGAAGTTTGTTATGTTTCGTGAAAATCGGTTCAGAATTAGATATAGCTCCCATATATACTTTCGTCCGATTTGAGGTTAATAGTGTCCCAAAGTCCCTAAAAATCATTGGATTTTTACGAATTTTCGCATAGCGTACTGAATAAACCCCAGAACGATGGGTGTTAAGTTTCGTGAAAGTCGGTACAGATTTAGATATAGCTCCCATATATATTTTCGTCCGATTTAAGGTAAATGGTGCACCAAATTACCTATATATCTTTCGATTTGGACGAAATTTGGTATAGCGTACTAAATTAAGTCTAGAGTGAAGTGTGTTAAGTTTCGGGAAAATCGGTTTAGGTTTAGATATAGCTCCCATATATAATTTCTTCCGATTTAATAGAAATGATGCACCAAAGTCCTTATATATCTTTCAATTTACACGAAATTTGGTATGGCCTACTAAATTAAGTCTAGAATGATGTGTGCTAAATTTCGTGAAAATCGGTTCAGATTTAGATATAGCTCCCATATATATTTTCGTTCGATTTTAGATAAATAGGGCACCAAAGTCCCTATATATCCTTCGATTTGCACGAAATTTGGCATACGTACTGAATTAAGTCTAGAACGATGTTTTTTAAATTTCATAGAAATCGGTTCACATTTAGGTATAGCTGCCATATATATTTTCGTCTGATTTAAGGTAAATGGTGCACCAAAGTACCTATATATCATTCGATTTGCACGAAATTTTGCATATCGTACTGAATTTAGTCCAGAGTGATGAATGGTGAGTTTCGGGAAAATCGGTTCAGATTTCGATATAGCTCCCACACATACTTATATATTCGTCCGATTTTATATAAGTGGTGCACCAAACTTCTATTGTTAGCTTCCGTATGTATTTCGAATGGGTGTCTGATTGAAAATACATTTTTAATACAGAATAGCGTGTATCAATTTCGCTATAAATCGTTTTCAAAAAATTTGTTCCATGGTCTAAATCTGCCCGAATGAAGTTAAATTTAACATAGCTTGCATAAAAGACATGAGTGTGTTCCTTCGAGAGAACATTGACATGCAATTGTAATGATATATATGTAGAATATACCCAAATTGCTGAAGGGTATCATATAGTCGGCCCAGTCCGACTTTACTGCTTTCCTTACTGGTTAAAATTATTTTTATGGTCTACAATGAGGTGTGGATTTTTTAAAAAATATTTTTACAGTTTTCTATAATATAAATAAATATCTAACAATTTGATTTGAAACCAATTTCAATTTCATTGCCGAAATTTCGTTTGCAGTCAAGTGCATTTGTAGGCCAAAAATTTCCATTGAAACACTCACCCACATATATATTTTTCGAAACAAATAAATAATCAAATTGAATACAAGTTATAAATCCAATTTACAGTAACTAAAGTACCATTTACCTTTTTACCTTCCCTCTACACACAATTTCCGTTTCCGTTCATCTCACCACCAGTACTAACTAGCATTTCATTGCAGTAACGGCAACGGTAACTACGGCCAGTCAAAGTGAATAAAAATTGTGTGAAGTTATTTAAACTTTTGTAGTTGTGAGTGTGTGAGTTGTGGGTGGTCGGTCGATCAAGCCCTTGAAATAGAATTTACCGCCAGGAATTTCAACAACAATATCATCAGCACCAGTAGCAGAAGCAGAAGCAGCATCAATCGCCATTGTTTGTTGTTGTTGTTGGCATGCAACTCAATTCCGCAACAGCAACAACAACGACACCAACAAAACAATTTCGAAATAACCAAAACGAACGACCACACAATGTTAACAATTGTATGCCACACGGAAAAAAGTATGTGGGGGCGTAACACCAACCAAGCGAACTTTCCTCTCTCTCTCTCTCTCTCTCTCTCCCCATTTTTCTTTCTGTCTTCCCCTTTTGTAGTTTTGTACCCCCCAACACCGTTTGTTTAAAACGTGTTGAAAGTTATTTTTGCCATAACTATTAAGTAAGTTAAATAAAATGTTGCATACATTTTGGCGTTTTGACTTTCACCGCCTTCTCATTTTTACGTTACGAGTTTGAATAAAAATTTTGTTTAACTTGTGGTAAAAATGGCAACGTAAGGGTTGGTAAAAATTATTTTTTTATTATTTTTCCAAAAAAAAAAATGGTTAATTATTTTTTAAACAAAAATTCGATTAAGAAAGATTTTTTTATAGAAAAAATATTTGTTTTCTCTCTAAACATTTGAACCTTCAGGTAGACCCCTCGCATAAAAATTATCCAAGTTCATTGAGTAGTTTTTAGCTAGGTGTGTTTGGTTGCACCAGCCAAATTACAACAGTGTTTTTGTTAAACGTTTTTAAGAGGACCTCTATTGGAAAAAAAACGTTGAGAGGTGGGCGGAGGAAATTTATTTTTGTGGAAATAAAAATGACTGCAACAATTACTACTGCATCATTTGTATAACAAACAACATGAAATAAAAATTCATAAATAACTAAAAGCAGCAACAAAAACAACAATTTTGTTGGTTGGTTGGAAAAACTACAAAACACTTTAGAACAAGGATGCCGTCAGCCAGCAACCAACAGCCAGGTGGGCCATCATCCGCACCACCACCACAATAACACAAAAGCATTTACAAGCGTTTCAAAATGTAAACACAACAGCGTTGTTGATGTTGAAATAATAGTTTGGTCAGGTAACTTTGTTGTAGCCGAATTTTTTTGCTTCTTGTTCTTCCTGTTTTGGGCTTTTGTGTGTTACACGGGGTTTATGTTGCCTTTACACGTCATCCATCTTTGCAAGCTGAGTTGTGGAATTATTGTTTGTTATGTTTTATTTTTTTTTTTTGGGGGGGTGGGGGGTGTTAAATATTTGAAATGTTACTTTTCAAGTGAAAGGAAAATATACAAATTCGGTTTCTGTTTTCTTGTTTTGAATGACAACATGATGCAGGTAGTTGAAATGCTGTATTGTAATCAGGGGAAAATTTTGAATATTTTTACTTGGAGATTTTAAGGAAAGAAAATTTTTTAGATCTAAAAAAAATGTTTAGGACCCTAAGAAAATATTAAAAAAAATCCATGCCTGTCTAGGACCCTAAGAAAATATGAAAAAAATCAATGCCTGTCTAGGGCCCTTAAACAAATATTTTTAAAAAAATCCAAGCCTATCTAAGGACCCTAGGGATATTTTTAATATATATAACACGCCTGTGTAAGGACCCTAAGAATATTTAAAACAATCCACGCCTGTCGAATGACTCGCCATTTCATCCCATAAATATTGACCGATTTTACCAAAAACAATGGGGGTCTTCGTTGGCCAGAACCCATCCCACATGCAAATTTTCGTAAAGATGGTTCCATAACTGTGGTCTGTATCATGTTTATAAATTATAATGGACAGACGGACGGACACACATGTCTAGATCAGCTAGTCGAGATATGACTATCGGTATACCTAAAGGTGGGACTAGGACCAATATTTCGCGGGGTTACAAACTCATGGGGCTGCACAAAACTATAATACCCTGACGGAACTCTAACTTTCTGCGGATGTTTATATTGACCCTGGGTAATATTTCGTGATATTTGCACACACTTGCCCGAATTAAGATAACAGTACTTCTTTCTTACATATTTTGGATTTTTTAAAGAATACTTTTGAAGACGACCACTACAAGGCGTGGATTTTTTAAAGAATATTTTTGAAGACGACCTCTACAAGGCGTGGATTTTTTAAAGAATATTTTTGACGACGACCACTACAAGGCGTGGATTTTTTAAAGAATATTTTTGAAGACGACCAATACAATTTTGATGCAACATTTACATTAAATCGGACGAAAATATATATGTGAGCTATATCAAAATCTGAACCGATTTTGAGGTTCATCATCATTCTAGACTTAATTTAGTACGCCATGACAAATTTCCTGAAAATCGAAAAATATAAAGGGGCTTCGGGGCACTATTTACATAAAATCGGACGAAAATATATATTGGAGCTGTATCTAAATCTGAACCGATTTTCACGAAACTTAACATATGTAATTCTAGACTGAATTCAATGCGCTATACCAAATTGCGTGCAAATCGAAAGATATATAAGGATTTTGGTGCACCATTTACATAAAATCAGACGAAAGTATATATGGGACTTATATCCAAATCTGAACCAATTTTCACGAAATTTAGCACACATCATTCTGGACCTAATTCAGTACCTTATGCCAAATTTCGTGCAAATCGAAATATATATTTTGGGACTTTTTTGGCCCATTTACTTAAAATCGGAAGAAAATATATATGGGAGCTATATCTATATCTGAACCGATTTTCACGAAACTTAGCAAACATCATTCTGCACCTAATTCAGTACCCTATGCAAAATTTAGTGCAAATCGAAATATATATGGGGACTTTGGTGGCCCATTTACATAAAATCGGACGAAAACATATATGGGAGCTATATCTATATCTGAACCGATTTTCACGAAACTTAGCAAATATCATTCTGCACCTAATTCAGTACCCTATGCTAATTTCGTTCGAATCAAAAGATATACAGGGACTTTGGTGCACCATTTACATTAAATTGCACGAAACTATATATGGGAGCTATATATAAATCTGAACCGATTTTTACGAAACTTGGCACACATCATTATGGACCTAATTCAGTACGCTATGCCAAATTTCGGGCAAATCGAAACATATATATGGGGACATTGGTGGCCCATTTACATAAAATAGGACGAAAATATACATGGGAGCTATATCTATATCTGAACCGATTTTCACGAAACTTAGCAAACATCATTCTGCACCTAATTCAGTACCCTATGCAAAATTTCGTACAAATCAAAAGATATACACGGACTTTGGTGCACCATTTACATAAAATCGCACGAAACTATATATGGGAGCTATATCTAAGTCTGAACCGATTTTTACGGAACTTGGCACACATCATTATGGACCTAATTCTGTACGCTATGCCAAATTTCGTGCAAAACGAAAGATGTATAGGGACTTTGGTGCCTATATCGGACGAAAATATATATGGGGGCTATATCTAAATCTGAACCAAATTCAATAGAGTTCGTCCTTAGGCCAAATAAGTGACTTGTGCCAAATATCATCCATAAATGCGACCTGTACCTTGATTACAATTAAACATATACAGACGGACATGCATAAATCGACTCAGAAAGTGATTCTATGCATATTCTTAAAATGAACTATGCGTCTATCTCGTTTCCTTTTGCCTGTTACAAACATATGCACAAAGACATAATAACCTGTACCACATTTTGGTGAAGGTTAAAATAGCGATGTTTGAGCTATCATTGCGGACTCTGGAGCGACCAGAAAAACGGACAAAAATTATGTATTTGGTCCATTTCATCCCCTAAATATTAATCGATCTTTACCAAAAACAATAGGGGTCTTCGTTGGCGAGAACCGGTCCTACATGCAAAATTTTGTGAAGATTGGTCCATAACTGTGGCCTGTATCGGGTTTACAAATTATAATAGATAGACACACGGACACACATATCTAGATCGACCCAGCTAGTCGATATATGACGATTGGTATACTTAAAGGTGGTTCGAGGACCAATGTTTCGCGCCGTTACAAACTCTTGGGGCAGCACAAAGCTATAATACCCTGACAACATAGTTGTGTGGGGTATAAAAATCCACGCCTATGTAAGGACCCTAAAGAAATATATTTAAAAAATCTTCGCCTGTCCAAGGACCCTATAGAAATATATTTAAAAAGATCTCCGCCTGTCCAAGGACCCTATGAATATTAGTTTAAAAATCCACGCCTCTGTCGAGACCCTGAATTCGAAAAATCCACTCCAGTATAGGGTCCCGGAAAAAATGTTTTTCAAAAAGCCATGTCAGTCTAAAGTCCCGGCAAAATATTAACAAAAACCTTCACCAGTTTAAACACTTAGTATTCTCTAATTCCAATTTGACCATTTCTATGCAAAATTGTCCAAATTTCATTTCAACATTTCCCAACACAAAAAAGAAAAAAACACACACACATTCACACATTTCTATGTACCATTTTGGCGGTAATTGAATTTCGTAACAGTTAAAATTTTCATTGAAACAAAAAAACGCAATTTTCCCACCGATTTAAATGCGTACAAAGTGTTTGTAGAAAAATCCACCATCCGCTTACTGGCTGCCACCGCATACTGCCACTTGCATCATCATCATCATTTATTTTGTTGCAACACATTTTGTTGGTCGCTCGGTCGGTTGGTCGCTCGGTTACACAGTTGTTTCCCGGTATCATTTCATGTGACTACCATAGGACTCATTGCTATTGTCTAACTTCCGTTGGCCATTTTTACTAGACACAGATACTATGCGGACGGACACATGAACGGGAGGACAGACAAACGGCATGGCAGGCAGTCAGTCAGCATGTAATGTTGTGGTTTCCGTCTGAATTCATACGGAACCCATTTCGTATGGCCGGTCTATACCGAAAAATGTTCATGTTCATGGACTTACAACTGAGAGTGGCTGCCTGGCTACTCTGTTTTTATTTTCTGTTCGTTTTTGGGAAGTGGTGGTGGTGTTGGTATTTTGTTACAATCCACTGCCATGAGTGTTGAGTGTATGTGTAATGTTTTAAATAATTTTATTGCATATTTTAAGGGATTTGCATGTGTTACGAAATGTGGTAATCGTTTTTGGGAGTGGGGGGTGATGGACATTCCATATCACCAGCTTGCTTTTTGTGTAGGCAGTGCCAGCCAGTATTGTTAGCAACGGAATTAATTTTAAACGTAACGCAAGTAATTAAGAGGAACAATTTTTACAGAAAAATGGTGCGCATATTTTATTCCAAATAATTGGACACACACACAAAGTTTTATGTGCAACATTATGCAAGTGATGGCCATAAGGAAGCCAAAATGGAAATTTTTGATGAATCAGGAATTGAAAATATAAACGTGAAAAAAGTATTTAAAAAACCAAACTTTAAAAAAATTCACAACTTTTGATAGTCCCTAAAAATTATTTTGAAACCAGTGAACGGAGCAGTATAGTCGGACGGGGCCGACCATACGATACCCTACACAACTACCACGGAACTCTAACTTTCTTCGGGTGTTATTTCCGAGCCTGGGCTATATTGAGTGATATTTGCACCCCCTTGCACCTTACACTGGCATATTTCCGAATATATTAGTAATATTCAGTACCGTGGGTTGTGTTGAGATGTTCGGCTTTCAATTTTGGCATTCAGATAGACTCGAAAAAAACACAAAAAAAATAGTTTTCGGTCTACATCATCCCAATATTATAATTTGATCATCACCCGACATGGCAGGCGTTGTCCGATTTCACTTTTGTCGCCAGTAGCGAAAACCCTTGAGGCTTTACTCCTTCCCAGCATTAGAGAAAACTGTCCAATTGCAGATCATCAACATGGATTCCGTAAGCAACACAGTACAACAACAGCGTTACACGCCATTTCCACACATATAAGTAGAGGACTTAACCAGAACCGGCCATGCTTTTGATACTGCCAACCATGCCACACTGTTTGAGGACTCCGGCCGAGTTTGAAACGTTGGATAAACAACTATATGTGTGGCCGCCAGTCGTACATGGAGTTCCGGAACAAGACGACCAAACCCCGTAAAGTTAAACAGGGAGTTCCCCATGGTGGAGTTATTTCTCTGAAACTGTATAACCTCTACCTTTCCGGTATTCCACGCCCTCCGGACGGCATAGAAATCGTAACATATGCAGATGATTGTACAATCATGACGTCGGGTCCCATTGTTGAGGACATATGTGTGAGGTTGAACGCCTATCTCGTCGATTTAGCAGCCTTCTTCAAAGCGAGGAATATGAAAATATCCGCCTTGAAGTCGTCAGCCACACTATTCACCACATGAACTGCGGAGATGAGAATGCCGTTGAATGTGCTGGTCGAGGGGCATACAATTCCGACCACCAACTACCCCAAAATACTCGGTATGTTCAAATCGTCTGCGCACACCACAGCTATCTGCGATAAGTTAAAAAGTAGGAACAAGGTCCTCAAGTCGCTTGCCGGCAGCACTTGGGGCGCAGATAAGGAAACCTTGTTGACATCTTACAAAGCGATAGGTCGGTCTGTGGCAAGCTATGCGGTTCCAGTGTGGTCTGCGAACTCCAGTGATAAGCGATGGAGAAGTATTCAGACCCGCCTCCTCATGACACCAGTGGACCATCTTCATGAGGAGACGAAGATCCTTCCCTTACGTTAGCATAGCAATATGCATTCGTTGCAGTACCTGCTCGGGTGTTTCAGGGACAATCATCCCAACCATCATATGGTGGATAGGACTCCCCTACCCAGGCGTGTCAGGAAGGATCTGCATGATCTAGAGAGAGAGAGGTCCAACGATACAAAAGGGAGCCTCTACATCAAGTGGTCTATCGAGCAGGTCTGAATCATCGGCTCTATATTTCCGCCCTCTAGTGTGGTAATGGGTTACTAAATAACATATGAATACGTGAACACCTGTAAATATGTGAGTGTAACTCCCACATCCGAGTAAATATGACAAAATAATTGGTATCAATTTAAAGGCCAACCACTCTTCTTGGATATACTGTCAACTCCTTGGGTCTATGTCCTTCAGGAGTAAATATATACGCCATAGAATACAAATTTTGTCATTTTTCAAACAAAAGTCAGGGTCATTTGACCCGGTAAATATTAACCGATCTTTATTAAAACTCGCATGCTTATTTTTGGCCCGATCTCCTTCTCCATGTAGAATTTCGCGATGTTTGGACCATAATTGCAGCCTCTACAGCGGCAAGAAATTAGACAAAAATAAAGTTGTTGGTCCATTTCATCCCCCAAATTTGAGCGAACATTTACCAAAAACAATAGGTGTCTTCATTGGCCAGAACCCATCCTACATGCAAAATTTCGTGAAGATTGGTCCATAACTGTGGCCTGTATCGTGTTTACAGATTATAATGGACAGACGGACGGACGGACACACATGTCTAGATCGACTCAACTAGTCGAGATATGACGATCGGTATACTTAAAGGTGGGTCTAGGACCAAAATATCGCGGCGTTACAAACTCTAGGGGCTGCACAAAGCTATAATACCCTGACAACATAGTTGTGTAGGGTATTAAAAAATGCACGCCTTTTGATAGACCCTAAAAATGATGTTTAAAAAATCTACGCCTTTTAAAAAATCCACGCCTTTTGATAGACCCTAAAAATGATATTTAAAAAATCTACGCCTTTTAAAAAATCCACCCCTTTTGATAGACCCTAAAAATTATTTTTGAAAAATCCACGCCTCTGAAAAATCTATTTAAAAAGTTTACTCCTTTTGACAGACCCTAAAAATATTTTGAAAAATCCTCGCCTCTTTGCAGACATCGAAAAATATTTGTAGAATTGTTTTTTTATTATTTTGTTTCTTTAAAACTTCAAAAAATAGATTTCATTTCTTAATGCCCTCACATCCATCACTGTTGACCTGATTTTGTCTTATGTCAGTTTTTCGAAAAAACTATAAAACGAATCTTCATTTGGACAAGTTTTCAAATGTTTGCACATCTTCAAAACAACCATCAATATTTGTCATTCTTTTGTCATTTTCTGTGCGAATGTGAGTGTGTGAGTGCGATTTTTTTTCTCTCATCGCCAACACAAGTGTCGATGTATTTGTTGAAAACTACACATTCTTACTCTGGCAGATAACACTTATGTTTCAATAATTGTTTGATCTATGTATTATTTGTGTAACTTCTAAACGGATATGGCAAGGATGTGCTCATACATGCACTCAAAGACACATATAAGTGAAGCAATTCGGGATATTTTTCGTGATTGTTTTTTTTTTCTTTTTTGCCTTTTGTTCTCAACATCTCGTCCATCCCTCATCCTTGAGATAAATTGACAAACGACATGTCCTTCGATATTTTTTTCTATTTTTCCAACATACTTTCAATATCGATACTTCTAGTTTTGTTTCGAAACTAAATGGTCAATTTGTTCAATTTGTTCTGTCTACATCTGTAACTAATAGCTGTCATATTGTAATGTTAAGCAATTAGCTTGAAATAACTTTTTTATGTGGAAGGTTGTTAGGAGCTTTGTTTTTTTTTATAATATTGAACATGTCTATATATTACATACATACAAATGTACGTTATTTAATTGGAAACACATAAAGTTCATTAGTCTGCAACTGACCACCTTTATATATTTTTTACGGTCTACCCTCGGTTATGGATTTTTATACCCTTCACCACTCTGTGGTACAGGGTATTATATCTTTGTGCATATGTTTGTAACAGGCAAAAGGAAACGAGATAGACACATGGTTGATTTTGAGAATATGCATAGAATCACTTTCTAAGTCAATTTATGCATGTCCGTCCGTCCGTCTGTCCATTTTAAATTGTAAACAAAGTACAGGCCGCATTTACAATCCGAATCGAATGAAATTTGGCATAGGTCACTTATTTGGCCCAAGGACGAACCCTATTGAAATTGGGTAAAATCGGTTCAGATTTAGATATAGCTCCCACATATATTTTAGCCCGATTTAATTTAAACGGTCCCTATATATCTTTCGATTTGCACCAAATTTGGCACAGCGTACTGAATTAAGCATAGCATGGTGTGTGCTAAGTTTCACGAAAATCGGTTCAGATTTATATATAGCTCCCATATATATTTTCGTCCGATTTTATGTAAATAGTGCGTCAAAGTCCCTATATATCTTTCGATTTGCACGAAATTTTGCATATGGTACTGAGTTAGATCCAGAATGATGTGTGCTAAGTTTCATGAAAATCGGATCAGATTTGGATATAGCTCTCATATACCTTTTCGTCCGAT